>NC_092086.1:31397347-31472347 GCF_045679555.1 Salvelinus alpinus | reverse complement strand
CGCCATCATCATGTTGAATACCAGCCTCCACAACCCCAACGTCAGAGACAAGCCCCCCGTAGAGAGGTTCATCTCCATGAACAGAGGCATCAACGAGGGAGGAGACCTGCCAGAGGACCTACTCAGGGTGAGAGTGTGTGTTTGGTGTGTGGAGTGGTGGTGGGGTTGGATATGGTTGTTGAGTGTGTGTGTGGAGTGGGGGGGTTGGATATGGTTGATGAGTGTGTGTTTGTGTTTGTCCTACGTCACGTAGCAAAATGCTAGCTCATCTAATGTGCTGTTCTTTCAGGCCAGTAATGCTAATGATGGACATTATTATCTAACAATCTCAGAGAGATAATCACACAGCCTTCAGCTCAACCGCAGTTCAAAAGGGCACACACATAACACTTCTTGCAGTTGGCTTGTTGTTCCTTTCTCTCCCAACAGTTCTCAAAGTTGTAACTCAGATTGTCAAATGTGTCCCAGTATTTAACACCCAGTTTCAGCCCCTACGAATGAGCACACCCTCCAACAATTTCCTTTTCTAACAAGTCCTTCATAGAATGTTGTTCTGTCATGTTTTATGCACTGTTGATTTAGTTATGGACTGGGATGGCTGTTAGAAGATGCAGGAAGTGGCTGTTCAAGTGTTATGAGTTGAACACTAATGCTTTCCACCGCCTTTTCCCCCATCACCATTACTCTCTCTCTCTCTCTCTCTCTCTCTCTCTCTCTCTCTCTCTCTCTCTCTCTCTCTCTCTCTCTCTCTCTCTCTCTCTCTCTCTCTCTCTCTCTCTCTCTCTCTCTCTCTCTCTCTCTCTCTCTCTCTCTCTCTCTCTCTCTCTCTCTCTCTCTCTCTCTTTCCCAATGCTTTTCCTCTCTCTCCATCACTCCCTCCTCATCCTTCTCTCTCTCCATCGCTCCCTCCTCATCCCTCTCTCTCCTTCTCTCCATCACTCCCTCCTCATCCCTCTCTCTCTCCTTCTCTCCATCACTCGCTCCTCATCCCTCTCTCTCCTCTCCAGAATCTCTATGAGAGCATTAAGAGTGAACCCTTTAAGATCCCAGAGGATGATGGGAACGACCTGACTCACACGTTCTTCAACCCAGACAGAGAGGGATGGCTGCTCAAACTGGGTTAGTAGAGATGAGAATGCAGTCCCTTACTTAGAATGCCTGCATCACACCCACCTCTCTGTTCCAATGTCTCCACTAGCATACTACTTACAATGAAGCAATGTATTGGAGATGCATTCTAAGTGCTATGCTATTGCTATGCACTGTTTTTGGTTCCTCTTACACCATTCTCTTGTTATGAACCAGTACATTATTTCACTGGCTGACCCTTGCAGCTAAGATCCAGATTTTGCTGTGGACTGTAATGTTGCAGTCTCTCAAGCAATGTGTTTTGCTGCATGACTCACGTCTTGTTGGTACAATATGAACAAGGTTCAGTGTTCAGGGTTCTCACACAGTGGGCTGCTATCTGTAGTGTTGTCTATTTTAAACCTCCAGATTCAAGGTTTTCAGGATGTTGAAGATTCAGGAATAAATATTTCACAATCTTTGGCCAGTTTAAAGGATATTCGAGCAGGATTTTATGTAAATGGTTGTATGTTAATGTTGAAGTTGAAAGAATCACCATGGTAAATCACCATGGTAAATCACCATGGTAAGGTGCATTTGAGGTCACAACTGTTAGTAACATTACACTGTATGACCCAGAGACAGGTAGCAATGTCTCTCTACACACAGTCAAGCTGACCTGTTACCATGGTTGCAGCATTAATTGAGGGAGCGGTCATCATCAGCTCTCCCACAATGCATTGATCACAAAATAACCGGGGGCTGTGGAACTGACGGGTGTCATAGCAACACTCAAAGACAATCATTTTATTTATTTATATTATACAGAGCTCTCTCCTTCCTACATATAGTAGTGCAGTTTCCCACATTTTAACCCTCTTATCACATTTTTCTCTATTGTTTCTCCCATGTTTTTGATGTTTTATTTGTTTATATGGGTTTTTGAATGTCATCCCTTGTCTCCCCTTCCTCCTCCCCAACATTATCTTTGTGTGATATCTTTATAAATGTATTTAGGGTTTTCTGGTTGGCTGGCTGTAAGGTTGCATACACATTATTTTCTGTTGTGCTTATTCTCTCTGACCTCTCACCTCTCTGTCCCTAACCTCCATCTCTCTTTTCATTCCCTTCTCCCATTACCTCCATCTCAACCCACTTTTCATTTCCTGTTTTTATTGCGTCCTCCAGTCCCTGACATGGAGTGTTTTTATTGCGTCCTCCAGTCCCTGACATGGAGTGTTTTGGACAGTTCCCTGTTTCAACAGCTGTTGTAACGTTGCCATCACACACACGCACACGCACACACGCACACGCACACGCACACACGCACACGCACACGCACATGCACACACGCACACGCACACGCACACACACATACACACCCTGGCTCAGACATGCTGCACATTCCACTGGCTCTATGTAACGTCTCTGCAGTCTCATCAAACCCAGTATATATATGTAAGCAAATAGTCCCAGTGTGCCTTAAGACCTGTGAATTATTATATTATAGTGCTCTCTCTCCCCAGGCAATTTACAACTGGAGTTTTCTCTGTAATAATTCTAATTTGGCCCAGTACAAATAAACCCTGATGGCTATGAACGAATTAGTCTCTTTTAGAGAGGATCACTCTCTACACTGTGGAAATTAAGAGAAAGGATTTAAGCATTTTACCTCATGTAAATACGCCAGGCAAAACTCCCCAGAAAAGTCTATGAAAACAGCGTGTATATGATTAATGACTTTTTAACATGGATTTATCGACTAAAAGACAGAAAGGAAATGAGAGATTCAATGAAATGAATAAGACCAAAGATGGTGCTAAAACCTCTCTGGTAGTACTTAGTGTGCATTACAAACATGTGTTTTTCCATGGTCACTACTGCACTAAGGGATGGTCAGTGATGAGCCCTGTAGGAATGTTGGGACAATGCTCTCCCACAAGAACGTTGTTAGGACAAATCCCACTCACACACACCCAGGAAACCACAGGATGCACAGTCAGCCTGCCACACCACATCCTATGACATGTCTCACCTGGAGGGCAAGAAAAACAACAAATGGAAAACAGGATCATTCCAGATATTCTCAGCTGTGGATTAATAACCTATCAATTGTAGAAATAGAATGGATAGAATGGAGGTGCAAAAGACAACCATCACTTTGTGAAAGGCTGGTGAAAGACCCACTCCAATTTGCATACCGCCCAAACAGATCCACAGATGATGCAATCTCTATTGCACTCCACACTGCCCTTTCCCACCTGGACAAAAGGAACACCTATGTGAGAATGCTATTCATTGACTACAGCTCAGCGTTCAACACCATAGTTTCCTCAAAGCTCATCACTAAGCTAAGGATCCTGGGACTAAACACCTCCCTCTGCAACTGGAACCTGGACTTCCTGACGGGCCGCCCCCCCAGGTGGTGAGGGTAGATAGCAACACATCTGCCACGCTGATCCTCAACACAGGAGCCCCTCAGGGGTGCGTGCTCAGTCCCCTCTTGTACTCCCTGTTCACCCACGACTGCATGGCCAGGCACAACTCCAACACCATCCTTAAGTTTGCAGATGACACAACAGTGGTAGGCCTGATCAACGACGAGACAGCCTATAGGGAGGAGGTCAGAGATCTGGCCGTGTGGGGCCAGAATAACAACCTATCCCTCAACGTAACCAAGACTAAGGAGATGATTGTAGACTACAGGAAATGGAGGACCGAGCACACCCCCAATCTCATCGACGGGGCTGTAGTGGAGCAGGTTGAGAGCTTCAAGTTCCTTGGTGTCCACATCACCAACAAACTAGTGGTCCAAGCACACCAAGACAGTTTGTAAAGAGGGCACGACAAAGCCTATTCCCCCTCAGGAAACTAAACAGATTTGGCATGGGTCCTCAGATCCTCAAAAGGTTCTACAGCTGCAACATCGAGAGCATCCTGACTGGTTGCATCACTGCCTGGTACAGCAATTGCTCTGCCTCCGACCGCAAGGCACTACAGGGGGTAGTGCGTACGGCCCAGTACATCACTGGGCCTAAGCTGCCTGCCATCCAGGACCTTTACAACAGGCGGTGTCAGAGGAAGGCCCTAAACATTGTCAAAGACCCCAGCCACCCCAGTCATAGACTTCTCTCTACTACCGCATGGCAAGCGGTACCGGAGTGCCAAGTCTAGGACAAAAAGGCTTCTCAACAGTTTTTACCCCCAAGCCCTAAGACTCCTGAACAGGTAATCAAATGGCTACCCGGACTATTTGCATTGTGTGCCCCCCCCCCCCCACCAACCCCTCTTTTTACTCTGCTACTACTCTCTGTTTATCATATATGCATGGTCACTTTAACTATACATTAATGTACATACTACTTCAATTGGCCCGACCAACCAGTGCCCCCACACATTGGCTAACCAGGCTATCTGCATTGTGTCCCACCCACCACCTGCCAACCCCTCTTTTACGCTACTGCTACTCTGTGTTCATTATATATGCATAGTCACTTTAACCATATATACATGTACATACTACCTCAATCAGTCCGACTAACCGGTGCCTGTATATAGCCTCGCTACTGTTATAGCCTCGCTACTTGTTATAGCCTCGCTACTGTATATAGCCTCGCTACTGTTATAGCCTCGCTACTGTTATAGCCTCGCTACTGTATATAGCCTCGCTACTGTTATAGCCTCGCTACTGTATATAGCCTCGCTACTGTTATAGCCTCGCTACTGTTATAGCCTCGCTACTGTTATAGCCTCGCTACTGTTATAGCCTCGCTACTGTATATAGCCTCGCTACTGTTATAGCCTCGCTACTGTTATAGCCTCGCTACTGTTATTTTTCCCTGTCTTTTTACTGTTGTTTTTATTTGTTTACTTACCTATTGTTCTAATACCTTTTTTGGCACTGTTGGTTAGAGCCTGTAAGTAAGCATTTCACTGTAAGTTCTACACCTGTTGTATTCGGCACACGTGACAAATAAACTTTGATTTGATTTGTAACTCAAAAATATAAAATTGGATCAGGGCTTACTTCTCTCTTGTTATATCTGTCTATTTCTACGCTTTTTGTGTGGCATGTACAACATGGTAGCCCAGTTTACCCAACTAATACACAGATAAGTGTGTGTGTGTGTGTGTGTGTGTGTGTGTGTGTGTGTGTGTGTGTGTGTGTGTGTGTGTGTGTGTGTGTGTGTGTGTGTGTGTGTGTGTGAGTTCTCCATTTTCCAACACAGTATTGGTGTATTTATTGCTGTCTTCCAACAGGGTAGTCTTCTCAGCATCCCTGCCTTGCATATCTGTGTTTCATTTCAGCTGAACGCTGCATTGAATTGGGCTGTAGTTGCCTGAGGGGGAACACTGTTAAAAACTATTTCAACTGTGTGTTGCCTCCCCTCTATACCCCTCAGCTTTGGTATACCCATGCTACAAAACGTAACAATCTTTGCTTGGGGGTTTGGTGTGTGTGTGCATTTGTGCTTACACATGCGTTTGTGTGTGTGTGTGTGTGTTATTCCTCCAAGGGTGCTTTAGATGCCAAGTTAGGTTCATATCAAGTGTGGTGTGTACCTTCCTTCTTCTGGAGATCCAATAGCATTTTATTCCGTTGCCTTTAAAAAATGAATGAGCAAAGTTAGCAATAATTCAGGAGTTGTGTGAGTAATCATTTAATCGTTGAATATTCTCTATGCAGTAACTGGAAGATGTAACCAATCACGTTGCTGAACAAATCCTGTGATGGAATTGCATCACCTCTCAATCAGTGGTGCCAAGTACCAACAGCAGAGTTCATTGGCTTTGATCTTTCAGTGTCTTAGGTCCACAGGAGGAGGATGGGCTGTTTTAGAGGAAGTGTAAGGTCTCTCTTCTCTCCTCTTTCTCTCTCTCTCTCTTTCTCACTCATCTTCTATTTCTCCTGTGTCATTGGTATACATGCTTCACGTACAGTATATAGATTTTCTGCCGTTGTTTGAGACAAATCTCTCAGCAACTTTATTTATTTATCTTGGCTGATTTATAACACTAGAGCTGTCATGTTATTGTGGTCAAGGCGGCCATTACTTTGCCTACTTTCCAGCTCTGGTCTTGTTTGGAGTGCCTTCCTCCTGTTGTTCCTACTGTGAGGAGTATGGTGGAGGCTGTCAGTCTGTCACTAATTCCATGGTGTCATCACTTCCTGTTTCCTCTTCCTATTTCCTGTCTCAGGGGGAAGAGTGAAGACCTGGAAGAGAAGGTGGTTCATCCTGACAGACAACTGTCTGTACTACTTTGAGTACACAACAGTAAGTATGTGTGGTGCATGCGACCTCAGTATTGTAGGCAAGTACGCTTTTTGCCTGTGTGTTTGTACATGTGTTTATATGTGGTAGTATAACTGGAAGCTTTTTATCACAGCATCTTTGTCATAGCATTTGCCTCTCTATCCAGAGATAGCTGCTTTATCAGCAGTCTGTCCTCTACCCTTGTATTATCCTAGAGGATCATATCATTATCTCTCTGTCCTCCAGACAGCCTGGCTGCCAGACACTAACATCATTAGTTATATTAGAGAGAGCAGAGCAGAGGGGAATGAAGGTTGTTTTCCAGTCTATGAAACAATGTCACAGATCATGTCTTGTTCTCTCTCTCTCTTCCTCTCTCTCCTCCAGGATAAGGAGCCTCGTGGGATCATCCCCTTAGAGAACCTCAGTATCAGAGAGGTGGAGGAACCCAGGAAACCAGTGAGTGCTTCATGATACTGCATCACATCCCTTCTGAAACCTTATTATGTCACTATTATATTAATTTTTTTATTTTTTTATTTTACCGTTATTTTACCAGGTAAGTTGACTGAGAACACGTTCTCATTTGCAGCAACGACCTGGGGAATAGTTACAGGGGAGAGGAGGGGGATGAATGAGCCAATTGTAAACTGGGGATTATTAGGTGACCGTGATGGTTGAGGGCCAGATTGGGAATTTAGCCAGGACACCGGGGTTAACACCCCTACTCTTACGATAAGTGCCATGGGATCTTTAATGACCTCAGAGAGTCAGGACACCCGTTTAACGTCCCATCCGAAAGACAGCACCCTACACAGAGCAGTGTCCCCAATCACTGCCCTGGGGCATTGGGATCTTTGTTTAGACCAGAGGAAAGAGTGCCTCCTACTGGCCCTCCAACACCACTTCCAGCAGCACCTGGTCTCCCATCCAGGGACTGACCAGGACCAACCCTGCTTAGCTTCAGAAGCAAGCCAGCAGTGGTATGCAGGGTGGTATGCTATTAGGTGGTACTGGTAGTCAACCTCAGCCACAAGGTTCCACTCACCCTGTGGAGAAGCCCAACTCATGATATCACCAGGGGTCAAAAGTCAACATAGTCTTCCATATTTCTAGTCATGTATTTGACCTGGAACATGTAACCTAGTTGAGGATAGGGTCTCTCTAATTGTTGTGCAATACAAACACCCTTTCACCTCCACCTTGTTGGGATTATGCTACAATGCTAGTACCCACTCAACTCAACCATCTCCTCACCCATCAGAACTGATTGCTGGGGAAAGACACTAGGGTTTCCTAAAGTGTTGGACCACCCTTTCACCACTACCCCCCCCCCCCCCCCCCTCCCCCAGAACTGCTTCGAGCTCTACAACCCCAACCACAAGGGTTCGGTGATCAAGGCATGTAAGACGGAGGCGGACGGCCGGGTCGTCGAGGGCAACCACACAGTGTACAGGATATCGGCGCCCACGACTGAGGAGAAAGAGGAGTGGATCAAGTCCATCAAGTAAGATTCCTGACCGCAACATTTACTATTTAGGCTACAATGCTAGTTAGCTTCCCTCCACTCCCCACCATATACACTATTTAGGCTACAATGCTAGTTAGCTTCCCTCCACTCCCTACCATATTCACAATCTAGGCTGCAATGCTAGTTAGCTTCCCTCCACTCCCCACCATATTCACAATCTAGGCTGCAATGCTAGTTAGCTTCCCAAAACCACTCCCCAACACATTCACTATCTAGGCTGCAATGCTAGTTAGCTTCCCAAAACAACTCCCCAACACATTCACTATCTAGGCTACAATGCTAGTTAGCTCCCCCAGGGGTAATACGGGAAGGATTAGTTATCGCTTAAAGCCCCCTGGGGGATGGGGATCGAGCCCAGCTAGCCTGACCAGGAAAGGAGGCTCAAAACTGGGCTAAAGCCCCAGCGCTTCCCCCCTGTTGCCACAGATTCTAACCATTACCATGCAGTGTGTGTGTTATCTTCTCCAGAGGGAGTCAATAAGGATTTAGCCAAGATAAAAGGCTTTTATGTCAATCACATTTCCTCAGTAAAATAGGGATGGTCGTATAGTCACGCTCCTTATCCTCTTATCTTTAATCGCGATTTAGGACAGTTTTTAAACAAACAGTGAAGACTAATTTTAGGGGACCATCTGTGTGAGTTTGGAAAATTCTGAACTGGGCTATGAAGCTCTTATATAACTGTATCAAATAAATGTTATGTAGGCTAACTCAATATATTTGCTATACTGTAGCGCCATTGTAATAAGTCAATATTTGGTATCACATTCATATCCATTTCAATGTGTCGCAATGTCTTTTCATGGATAAACGTCATCCTATTACATTCTCTGTTGAATGTATTTCCAGAAAGAAAGGCGCCCCGGGGTTTCTTCTATTATTTTTCTGAAATTAGGTTGCGGTAAATAACCAAAAGCTAAAAAAAGGAGAGGAATTGTTGCCATAGCTTAGAGACATAGTCGTATATGGGGGACAATGTAAAGGGAGTAAGAGAGAGAGAATCCGCAGTGGGGGGTTGAGCCGGTTTTGGCTTTGTGCTGGTGCTAACAGGATTTTACACCCGTGAAACTGAAAATGCACTCTGTGCCGGAGCCAGAATGGCTCTGTGACTCACTTCGCTTTGTACCGAGTGCCTTCTCTCCCAGAAAAAGAGAGCTGGAGTGTCGATAACTTAGAGCACTATTGTTTGCCCTGCACTCCAACCTATAAACCTGGAAAACTGCAGAGAGGAGAGAGTATGCTAGAATGAGAACACTTGGAAGTGTTCTAGAACAGGGAATCAGGGAACGATATTCCACATGATCTCTGAAAGAGATGGAACCGGAGTGCTAAGGAAAATAAGAAAAAGGGGGTGGGTAGGTTTTCTTCAGAAACCATGGAAACAAAACTAGGTCACCGAACAACCTTTTATTTATTTGATCTAGTTAGTTAAGGCAGCGGTTTGTAGAAATGTGGCCGCATTTCCATATCAAAGATGCTCAAGTTTCCCCCTGGCGTATTATTATTATTATTATTATTTATTTGTTTTGATTGGTTGTTCCAGGGCTAGCATCAGCAGGGATCCCTTCTACGATATGTTGGCCACCAGGAAAAGACGGATTGCCAACAAGAAATGAGGAGGGACATTCCTTCCATGGACACCCCTCATCCCAGGACATCCCAAACTAGGACACCCCGAACCCCCTTTCCTCAGCCCACCAATCCTCTTCCCCAGACAGATCTTACTCATGAAGTTAAACACCACTTCCACACTCCCCCTCCCTCCCTCCCTCCTCACCCATCCCTCCCTCCACTCCCACGGACAGACTCCACTCATGAAGTTCCCTCCCTACTATCCCTCTCCCCCTGGACCCCCTGGACCCCCAGAACCCAACTTGTCACTAGAGAGATGGCTGGCCAACCAAAGATAGCCATCTGACCCTTCAGACCCTGATAGAACTCGCACCCGGTCTTGAAGACAACGAGGACAGGCTCCGGTCTTGAAGACAGCCCCCCTCCCCATTCTGGACATTTCCCCAGCCGTGGCTGCAGTACCAGGGGCTGGAGTTACAGGGACATGACGTCCCAGGACTAAAGCAGAGGACCAATATATGTACCAACACAGGGAGACATCCCTCTATAGGACCAGTGTGGTTCAGCCACACTACAGATTACCAAGGGAAGCCAGTGGGATGTATTAACATGTATTAACACACATTCTCTCTTTCTCTCTCTGGCTCTCTCGTCTCTTTACTCCCCCGCACTGCCCTCCTGTGTTCCCCACATTCCTTCTGATTACTTCCATGTGTTTCTAGCAGTGGTTGGAACAGAAATTATTTCCCAATCATTCCATTCCGAGCAGAAACCCTATTTTTTCATTCCGTTCCAGTGTTCCGACCAGAAAATAAAGTTCTGAACCAGTTCCAACCCCCCAAAATGTAACAGCTTATATAGTTCCTTTTCATCAAATGTTTAACCTGTGAAATCAACATGCGTTTTTACGTTTAGCAAATCTATTTACTCCACCAATTAGTGCCGATAGAGCAGCTTGCTATGGAACGGGTTAGATTGTTGTTTACATTTTTAATTGGTCACATAAGTGCAGGTGTGAGATGTGACTGAAATTTCATGGGTGGGGCAAGAGAGAGAGAGAGAGAGAGGTGGATATGGAGGGGGCTTGGCTTGAAGCTCTAAACATCATGGCAGGACTTGAATTAGAATGTGTGTAGGGTATTACTAGCCTTATAACTTCACTGAATTACAGAATAGTTTATACTGGAATTTATTTGTATTTATTTTTGGAACTCAAAAGAACATTATTACCTGGTTCTCAAGATTTGAAAATAACAGTAATGTTCCAGAACACTAGAGATCACTTTTGTACACGGTTCTGTTTCTGTTCCTCAAAACATTTATTTATTTTTCTGTTCTGTTCCCTGAACTGGTTCCAACCCCTGCTTTCTAGGTGTCTTCTGCATTTGGGCAACTTGAAAAGCAAAACTGCAATTTTTCACATACACATGCATGTATGTCTGTTTGTAGATATACCATAAAGTGCGCTTAGAAGTGGGTGTGCTAACTTGTGTGTGTATCTACACAGTATATATGCATGTATGTATGTAAACACAGTAGTGTGCAAGCCAAGAGCAGACATTTAACACAACGACTATCTTAATGGCATCTCTGACATCCATTATACAGAAAAGTTTTTGTGTGATCATTTCTGAAGATGGTAGAAAAACAGAGTTCCTCTTGTGAATGTTCAGGTGGATGGAGAGACATGGCAGAAAGAGGAGAGCGGATGTGAGAGATGGAGTGAGTGTGTCAGAGAGGGAGGGAAGGAGAGAAAGTTCCAGGGCTGCAGTAACCGTACATGAACATGTGACCTGACCAGGAACAAATCTGGGCCTTACACTCCTGGCCCTAAACATAAGCCATGTAATCATCCCACTATGGTGCTCAACTCTTTTTCCCAGGTGCCATTGCAGCAGTTCTGCTGCAATCTCAGAATACAAAGCTAGGTTAGTGCTGAAATTAGGAAGACAAAACCTAGAAAAACTACAACATTACAGTCTTGAGTCAGCTGGACTGATTCCATACATTGTGTGGACCACAGAATATTAAAATGTGCATACTTTTTACTTTGGTTGTGAATTATAGGGGTGGTTACATGGACCTATATTTAGCCTACGATTGGAGTGTCTGCAATGCAACTGAACAAACTTTGAAAATGTGTTGTAGTCTAAGAGTATGCTTGAATATGGGTTTGTGAAACAGTCCAATAGGGTACCAGTCATTTTAAGCTTTTCTTTCAGTGTCTCGAGGTCCAAACCTATGCCAACTGCATCAGTGAGGGGCGATGCGTTGATGTGACCCGTATGCTTTTCATTTGTAACCCAAGATCCTTGCTTGCTTTTTGTGTTCCCCTTACAAAATATAATCTACTATCTTGTTTGTATTTATTTTCATTGTCAAATGGTTCCATTCTGTCCGTAAGCGTTACTTAAGTTATGTATATGTAAATAATGTATAGGTTTTATGGGTCTCCTTTTTGTTGTTGTATGAATACTCTGAAACATTTTACACCTACTGGCTGTACTTTGCATCAGGTCAGTTTGGGGTCTTCTGTACACAAGTCAAAAACATGATCATAAACAAATACTATATAACGTGATGTCAGGAAAAGTACATTTCCAGCAGGTATGAGGATGATAATGATGGCGATGGGGGTGATGATGTGGATGAATAGGATATGGGTGGTAGTAATACTGATGATGATGATGATAAGGCAGATGTTGAGGATGAATAGGATATGGGTGGTAGTAATACTGATGATGATGATGAGGCAGATGTTGAGGATGAATAGGATATGGGTGGTAGTAATACTGATGATGATGATGATGATGATGATGATAAGGCAGATGTTGAGGATGAATAGGATATGGGTGGCAGTAATATTGATGATGATGAAAATGATGATGTCCGAACTATAATGCTGACTGATAAAGTTGAATCCAGTAGAGTTTTTCTATGTGTTTGTAAGATATGACCCCTGATCTCAGGGCAGAATATTACCTTCTACTGCCCCTTGTGTGGGGCTATAGCTAAATTAACTTTTCTATCTCTGTAAAAGCTATTGGTCACATTGTACATTACGTGGAAAGCTGCATAAAGTATACAAAGACTACGTCCGTTGTACGACGCATTTATTTATTGAGTGTAACAGTATAACTTTAGTACGTCCCCTCGCCCCGACCTCGGGCGCGAACCAGGGACCCTCTGCACACATCAACAACTGACACCCACGAAGCGTCGTTACCCATCGTTCCACAAAGGCCGCGGCCCTTGCAGAGCAAGGTGCAACACTACTTCTAGGTTTCAGAGCAAGTGACGTAACTGATCGAAACGCTAGTAGCGCGTACCCACTAACTAGCTAGCCATTTCACATCCGTTACACTCACCCCCCTTTCAACCTCCTCCTTTTCCGCAGCAACCAGTGATCCGGGTCAACAGCATCAATGTAACAGTATAACTTTAAACTGTCCCCTCGCCCCGACCTCGGGCGCGAACCAGGGACCCTCTGCACACATCAACAACGGTCGCCCACGAAGCATCGTTACCCATCGCTCCACAAAGGCCGCGGCCCTTGCAGAGCAAGGTGCAACACTACTTCTAGGTTTCAGAGCAAGTGACGTAACTGATTGAAACGCTAGTAGCGCGTACCCGCTAACTAGCTAGCCATTTCACATCCGTTACATGAGCTTGACCTACATATTTGCATATGCAATTAATCATCCAGTTTATCAGTAGATAATATGCTGAAATGTATATTTTATTAAACTTAGTAGGTCATGGATCATAGGTTATTAAGTTCTTAATTTATGTTAATCATCTAAGTACCAACTGTCATGGGTAGTAATTATTTAAATAGTCATTAGATACAATATTTGCCTGTTTTTTATATGGTGGAAAAGCAGTGGAAAAGAAAATGTAACTGGAAAAAAAACATGTCCTGAACAGTAACCAACCAACTGACGTCCAACCCATGTCTATGAACATTCTAATGAGTTTAGAGACAGATGGTCAATATGGAGTGGTGGGAAAAGTCTACAGTGCAAGAAACCCTTTACTGATGGTTAAAGTCTATGAGAAACCCTTTACTGATGGTTAAAGTCTATGAGAAACCCTTTACTGATGGTTAAAGTCTATGAGAAACCCTTTACTGATGGTTAATGTCTATGTGAAACCCTTTACTGATGGTTAAAGTCTATGAGAAACCCTTTACTGATGGTTAAAGTCTATGAGAAACCCTTTACTGATGGTTAAAGTCTATGAGAAACCCTTTACTGATGGTTAAAGTCTATGAGAAACCCTTTACTGATGGTTAAAGTCTATGAGAAACCCTTTACTGATGGTTAATGTCTATGTGAAACCCTTTACTGATGGTTAAAGTCTATGAGAAACCCTTTACTGATGGTTAAAGTCTATGAGAAACCCTTTACTGATGGTTAAAGTCTATGAGAAACCCTTTACTGATGGTTAAAGTCTATGAGAAACCCTTTACTGATCAGCAAACAGACATAGATAAGGTCAGAGTAATATGAGTTCCCCCCTTAATTGGCCAATAAATAGATACACAGTGTCTAGATAAGGTGTGCAAATAAATCTATTGAAAGAGGGGGACCGAGGTCTTAGGTAACATAGTGGGCAGATGGGTGTTTAAGTCCTGATTCTGTACCCTTCTGACCTGAAGGGGGGATTCTGTCTGCTTTGCAACACTGACTCCCAGTGTATTGATGTGACATTACAATACATGGAAGCTAAATTTAAATCCAATCCATTAACCGGTGTTATGATACCAATGGTTTGTCGAGACTGATGGTTTATACGGTTGTGGCTACCATTACAGCGCCATCTAGTTGTCACGTTGGGGATAGCAGCTGTTGACAACTAGCATTTCAGCTAAGCCCTAACACTTTTCCTACCCTTCATTAATTCTCCTATCCTGCTGCGTTAGTTCTCAAACCATCAATATCACGAAACTGGACTTAATGAATGAAATTGCATTTCATCAACAGGCAATGTCATTAAAAAGATTTTGAAAAGTCTATTTATTTCCCACATTTAGATATTCTCCAGATATTGTACAGTGCAGTTTGAATGCAACAGTTGCTATGCCGAAGGCATGAAGCTGACACTCAGAATTAATCATTTTAAGCAGCAACTACACATTTGACTTGTTTTACAATGGTTTGCTATATTCATACAATGTACAACAGTTCTACATATGCATGTATAAAAATCTGTCTAAGAGTAAATACCAATTACTTTTCAAATAATTCATTTTTACATGATACAAAAACCAAGCATTGTTTGGGGGGAGATTCCATAACATGAAAACGTAATGTTGGCAGATCCGTGAGCCAGCAGGGACACATCAATTTAAAAACTCCAACATGAAGCAAACTACACAATGTAACACATTTAAAGGTGCAATCTGCAGTTGTTTCATCCATTTTTGGACCTCTTAAGAATATGATGTTATAATATTACAAATGCCTCATGTGCTTAGTTCAACTGTCGTAACCATCAGAAACCAAAATAAAAGCTTGTTTCACTCCAATGTTTGTAAACAAACACTATATACCTTCAAAACATGGTAACAATAATTTAGATATCATGGATGGCCAGTCCTTGCATCTATAGCTCTGTCTATGAATTTCTCCAGCCCCATCCCTCAGCTTTTTACTGAAACGGGTGGGGAGTTCACTTTGTTATTGTTTCAACTGCTGATTGCAGCTTTAACATAGTGACATGTATTGTTTCCGTTCAAACATTTGTGTAAATGTTAGTTTGGTCCTCGTCAAGTTAACTAAGCAGTGGTGTATCCTGATATAATAGAAAATACGTGAGAAGTGAATACTCCTGAAAAGACTTTGCACTTTGCTGCCATCTGTAGGTAAGATGTGGCACAGCGGCATCAACTGTTGCCTCAGCAGCAATCATGGCTGGTAGTAGTTTTCAAACAAGGTCCAGGACGCAGCATCACAATGGGAACGAACAACAACAAAATAAAGAGATAGAGGCTTCCCTGTATATCTATTGGGACTGATCTCCCAGTAAACTATGCAGGCGGGAGGTTCTATCCACACCCAGCAACTTTCCAGCAATCCTCCACAGATTCTAGATAACTTAAAAAAGAAAAACGGAAGCTGATCTTAGATCAGTATCTAAAAGCAACATCACCTATGATTTCTCACCCTTGACCTTGGCGACCTGCCCTGACCTGATGACCCCTTCAGCAGGGTGAGGAGGAGACCTGGTCGTAGTCGGGGCACTTGAGCAGGGCCGGGTAGCTGGCGCTCATCTGGAGCGAGGTTTCGCTGGAGATGTCCGAGGGGCTGCGTCCGCGTGCCCAGGTCTCCGGGTGCAGGAACTGACCGGAGTGGTCAGAGCAGTTACTGAGGCGCGGCCGGTAGAAGCCGGGGTGGTGGCGCTGGTACATTTCCTCGGCTGTGTAGCGCTTCATGAACAGGTAGACGGACATGACGCCCGCACTCTGGAGGGGAGAGAGAGAGAGACAGGAGATGATAAAGGTTAGAGGACACTGCACTCTGTAGTATAGAGAGCCAGAAGACCCAGAAGAGGGTACCACACCAGCAGACGACAGCTAAACTAGTGATTAGAGCGTTGGGCCGTAACCGTAAGGTTGCTGGTTCCAATACCCGAGCCTAAAAGGTGAAATGCAAGGCACTAATTTGCTCCAGGGGTGCTCTGCTACTATGGCTGTAGTATTTCACCTCACCTATACAGTGTATGTGACAATAAAAAAACATATTCTTTGGTAGTGAACTATCATACAATGTAGATTTTTTCTACAACAAATCTTGTACCTCAGTGAGTGCATGTTTCTTATTTTTTCTCATCTTATTCAACTGTCACCATGCACCTGCAACAAAGATAGCTCAGATGTGCGAGTGCCTTTTGAAGTACCTCAGTGAGCAGAAAGGAGATGGCAGCGAAGGCGAAGGACCAGCTGTACCGGTAGCTGAAGTAGGACTCACTGCTCTTAGTCCTGTTCAACATCTCGTCATTAATACTGGATATATACAGCACGAGACCTACCACCAGAGCCAGACCTGAAAGAGAAAGAGAGGGAAGAGGAGGGGGAGATAACAGAAAGAGAGAGAGAGAGGGGAAGGCAAAAGAGAGATTAAACAAACCTTCAAAGCCTGAACATCAGTCAGAGAAAGACACAGACAGACAGAGAAGACAGATAGTGATTGTGTTAAATCGAGATAGACACCGTCACATTCTGTAGCTGAAGCAGAGACAGCAGAAAACAAGGAGGAGGAGGAGGGAAGAAGAGGAGAAAGAAAATGAGGTGAGGAGGAAGAGATGAAAGATTAGAAGAGTACCTGAGAGGATGAAGAAGATTCCGGAGACAAAGGCCAGGATAGTGCGATGAGGTCGGACGTGTCCGATGTTGTTTAGCACAAAGCCGATGAACATGAAGAACAGACTGACCAGAGGAAACGGAGTGGCTGAACGAATCATCTCTGAGAGAGAGAGCGAGAGAGCGAGAGAGAGAGAGCGAGCGAGCGAGCGAGCGAGCGAGAGAGAGAGAGAGAGAGAGAGAGAGAGAGAGACAGCAACATAGAGAAAGACAGTGATTACTATACAGAAACAGAATTTCACACACATATAGTTATGCTCATCTACAAACTCTTATACTCTACTTTCATCTCAAACTCTGAACATAGAGGGTCCAAACAATCTTCCTATCTACCAGAGAGCTTTCAACAGGCATCAACCAAAACCTAATGAGGCTGTGACTTTAGAGAAAGTCAAACCCCCCTCAGTGTGACTCTTCAGAGTTATCACCTAATAAGTATTCTGAAGCAGAGAGGAGTCAGCAGGGTGGAGACCCAGAGACGGTGGGAGTTCTGATGACTCATTTTATTCTGTATGGGCAGACTGGGCTCGAGGCAATTGGAAAGAGACTTGAATAGTAAAGAGGTAGTCATTCAGACACGCTAGGAGGAGGAAAACAAATTTCAATAAAACTGCATTGTATTATTACGTTTAAGCATTAGAGCCTTAATTGGTGATGTGAAAGCTTAAAATCTTATGATAAAGAAGCACCATTTTACACAAGTCTCTTGCCACCCAAGAGTGAATATATTATCTCTCGCATTCAGTCTGTTCTTGCATTTCTTCACTTTAGAACGCTGGTTACAAGCCATGATGATAATATCATTATCACTCCATCCATCGACAGGAACTCAGAAAACCTCAGTAATAGTTCTTCCAATGCACATACAGCTTCTTAATTGTACAGTACACTGCTGCCTCTCACAGCTTCAGCTATTCAGGTAGAAAGACTGTTCCGCTAAGTAACCAGAAGAGGGTGCCATATGTTGATACATTGTGTCACTTGTCCTTATTTGTCCTGAATGCATTGGCAGTATTACAACCACCCACTCACTCTGACCACAAAGAGTGCTTCATCTACTCACACACAGACAGGGTCTATTCAATCAAACGCTGTACATCCAGAAGAGAGGGAGGGACCCTTTTGGAGCAACTGGCCCAAAAGTTGATATATATTATTATTGTTTCTCAAGCATATTGTTCAATTATGTATACAATGCCTTGGCAACAGAGGCAACCACACAATAAAGATTGAGAGAGAGAGAGACAGGAAAATTAGAGAAATATAACTTACTAAGTACACTGACTGTGGACTCAGAGGTCAGCTGTAAGTTCATGGGCATGATGTACTCTATGGTGAAACAGCGACCTGCCTCTTCACCTGGAAGAGAAGAAGAGAGGGATTAATATTTAACCTTTATTTTGACAGGGAGACATGCTGACAGGAAGACATGCTGAGTCTTTCCATAGAGGGGTCATAATAGTTAGGCTAAACTGTAGGCCGAACCATTGTAGGCCAAACCGTTCGGGTCTGACAAACACCGCTCTAGCTCTGTCACCTTTCATCACAAATGCGTAAATGCAACATTCTCCCTCTCATTCCCCAAATCAACCAGACAGTAAGAAAGAAGATCTAGATCCTAAAAGTGTTCTTCTGCTGTCCCCATAGGAGAACCCTTTGACAAACCCCTTTTGGTTCCAGGTAAAACCCTTTTGAGTTCCATGTACATCCCTTTCCACAGAGGGTTCTACATGGAACCCAAAATAGTTCTACCTGGAACCAAAAAGGGCTCTCCTATGGGGACACCCACATAACACTTTTGCAACCCTTTTTTCTAGGAGTGTAGAATTGGTCTCAATTGGTCTGATCCAGGATCAGCTGGAGATGGTAGTGACCTGCCAGGAAGCAGACTCTCCAGAGTCCAGAGTGCAGGGAGGTCCTGATGTCAGTGGTCTGGTTCAGGGGCAGGATGACCCCCTCCTCCAGGTACAGCCAGTAGTCTGTAGAGACCGCAACTCCCAGAAGCCCCAGGCCGCTGACCGCAAACACGCTGCTCAGCAATGCCAGAGCCTTCCTGCCGCACGCGCTCATCACGGTAGGATCAGAGGTGGTCCGCACCAGCAGGGGGCACTGGGTCAGAGGTCAGGGGTGAGAGGTCAGATCTGTGGGGAAAGTAGGGGGTTGTTACAGTTAATGGGGAGACACGGATGTAGTTGGTGACACAAGCAGAGCGACCTACTGGGTGCACTTAGGGTGCAAAGGACCATAAAAGGAACAGGCACACACACAATTGACTGGCATGCTCTTCTGTACGATTGGTAGATGATGTATAATGGGATAATGCTGCTAGATCTCTCAGACAGAGATACATGTCATACTGCCCTGTGTCACTGAGAGAGAGAGAGAGAGAGAGAGAGAGAGAGAGAGAGAGAGAGAGAGAGAGAGAGAGAGAGAGAGAGAGAGAGAGAGAGAGAGAGAGAGAGAGAGAGAGAGAGAGAGAGAGAGAGAGAGAGAGAGAGAGAGAGAGAGAGAGAGAGAGAGAGAGAGAGAGAGAGAGAGAGAGAGAGAGAGAGAGAGAGAGAGAGAGAGAGAGAGAGAGAGAAGAAGACGTGCGGCTGCGGGCGTAATTTAATTTCTATTCACTCTGGAGAGAAAGAGAGAGAGCAGCATGACACAAACACAGCCACCCGACCCTGTGCTGATGTTCTAATACTACCCTTTCAGTTCTCTCTCTCTGCTCTGTGGCTGTGAGGACATGTGGATGAATCTACAGGCCAATTAATGATAAAGCATGAAGAGCAACACCTTACAGCCACACAAGAAAGAGACCGTGGGAGTATGCATGGCTGGGTACTATGAGGTGTTGAATAGACATTTCAAAGGTAGACTGAAAATGTTTCTCAGTGAATAGACTTAATGTCCTGATTTAAAACACAGCTGTTGGCTCATTGTGGTGAATTCCCCTGGACTTGAGAGGGTACATAAATGACTGTGTGGGCGTGCTGGCAGGCGTTAAGAGTGTTGAAGGAACATCAAGCGCTGAAGGAGGACATGCTTACATGATTGGTGTATGTTTGAGTGTGAGTGTGAGTGGGAGTGAGAGAGAGAGAAAGAAAGAGAGAGAGAGAGAGAGAGAAAGGTGGTAATTGAGGGGATTTTGGAATAAAAATTGGACAAAGTGACAAAATAGAGAGGGATAAACGAAAAATATGAAAACAGATGATATCTGTGATTGATATTCTTTCAGAACAAGTACTCTCTCTCAGTCTCAATTTTTTCCAAATGTAACCTTTATTTAACTAGGCAAGTCAGTTAAGAACATTTCTTAGGCTGGGGGCAGTATTGAGTAGCTTGGATGAATAAGGTGCCCAGAGTAAACTGCCTGCTACTCCGGCCCAGTTGCTAGTAGATTTGGATAGAAAACACTCTGACGTTTCTAAAACTGTTTGAATGATGTCTGTGAGTATAACAGAACTCTATGGCAGGCAAAAACCTGAGAAAAAATCCAACCAGGAAGTGGGAAATCTGAGGTTTGTAGGTTTGCCTATCCAATATACAGTGTCTATGGGGTCATATTGCACTTCCTAAGGTTTCCACTAGATGTCAACAGTCTTTAGAACCTTGTTTGAGGATTCTACTGTGAAGTGGGGGCTAATGAGAGCTGAATGAGTCAGGGCTCTGCCAGAGTGGCATGAGCTGATCACGCGCGCTCACGTGAGAGTTAGCTCTGTTCCATTGCATTTCTACAGACAAAGGAATTCTCCGGTTGAAAAATTATTGAAGATTTATGATAAAAAGATCCTAAAGATTGATTATATACTTCGTTTGACATGTTTCTACGAACTGTAATATGACTTTTCATCTGAACTTTCGCCTGGACTTGCCCGCGTGTCGTGAGTTTGGATTGTGTACTAAACGCGCAAACAAAAAGGAGGTATTTGGACATAAATTATGGACTTTATCGAACAAATCAAACATTTACTGTGGAACTGGGATTTCTGGGAGTGCATTCTGATGAAGATCATCAAAGGTAAGTGAATATTTATAATGTTATTTCTGACTTCTGTTGACTCCACAACATGGCGCATATCTGTATGACGTGTTTTGTTGTCTGAGCGCTGTACTCAGATTATTGCATGGTGTGCTTTTTCCGTAAAGTTTTTTTGAAATCTGACACAGCGGTTGCATTAAGGAGAAGTGGATCTAAAATTCCATGTATAACAGTTGTATCTTTTATCAATGTTTATTATGAGTATTTCTGTAAATTGATGTGGCTCTCTGCAAAATCACCGGATGTTTTGGAACTACTGAACATAACACGCCAATGTAAACTGAGATTTTTGGATATAAATATGAACTTTATCGAACAAAACATACATGTATTGTGTAACATGAAGTACTATGAGTGTCATCTGATGAAGATCATCAAAGGTTAGTGATGAATTTTGATCTCTATTTCTGCTTTTTGTGACTCCTCTCTTTGGCTGGAAAAATGGCTGTGTTTTTCTGTGACTAGGTACTGACCTAACATAATCGTTTGGTGTGCTTTCGTCGTAAAGCCTTTTTGAAATCGGACACTGTGGTGGGATTAAGAACAAGTTTATCTTTAAAATGGTGTGAAATACTTGCATGTTTGAAGAATTTTAATTATGAGATTTCTGTTGTTGGAATTTGGCGCCCTGCACCTTCACTGGCTGTTGTCAAATCGATGCCGTTAACGGGATCTTAGCCATATTAAGAACAAATTATTATCTACAATGACGGCCTACCCCGGCCAAACCCAGACTATACTGGGCCAATTGTGCACTGCCCTATGGGACTCCCAATCACAGCCGGATGTGACGCAGCCTGGATATGAACCAGGTACTGCAGTGATGCCTCTTGCACTAAGAAGCGCCACTCTCTTGCTCAGTCTCACACCCAAAGTGAAAAAGGTAATAAACAAAAGTGAAATAATCAATCAAAAATTTCAAAGGACTAGACACATTTCAAATGTCATATCATGGCTATGTACAGTGTTATAATGATGTGCAAATAGTTTAAATACAAAATGGAAAATAAATAAACATAAATATGTTTTGTATTTACAATGGTGTTTGTTCTTCACTGGTTGACCTTTTCTTGTGGCAACAGGTCCAAATCTTGCTGCTGTGATGGCACAGTGTGGTATTTCACCCAGCAGATATTGGAGTTTATCAAAATTGTATTTGTTTTCAAATTCTTTGTGGTCTGTGTAATCTGTGGGAAATACGTGTCTCTAATATGGTCATATATTTTGCACGAGGTTAGGAAGTGTAGCTCAGTTATCACCTCATTTTGTGGGCAGTGGGCACATAGCCTGTCTTCTCTTGAGAGCCAGGTCTGCCTATGGCGGCTTCTCTCAATAGCAAGGCTATGCCCACTGAGTCTGTCAAAGCTTTTCTTAATTTTGGGTCAGTCACAGTGGTCAGGTATTCTGCCAGTGGCCAAATATTATTCTAGTTTGCTCAGTGTTTTGTTAATTATTTCCAATGTGTCAAGTAATTATCTTTTTGTTTTCTCATAATTTGGGTGGATCTCTATCTCTCAGTCTCTCTCTCTTTCAGTCTCTCTCTCTCTCTGTCTCAGTCTCTCGCTCAGTCTCTCTCTCTCTGTCTCTTTATCTCACTCTCTCTCTCTCTCTTAGTCTCTCTCTCTCTCTCTTAGTCTCTCTCTCTCTGTCTCTCTCTGTCTCTCTCTTAGTCTCTCTCTCTCAGTCTCTCTCTCGCTCGCTCTCTTAGTCTCTCTCTCTCTCTCTCTCTCTCTCTCTCTCAGTCTCTCTCTCTCTCTCTTAGTCTCTCTCTCTCTTAGTCTCTCTGTCTCTCTCTCTCTCTCTCTGTCTCTCTCTCTCAGTCTCTCTCTCTCTCTCTTAGTCTCTCTTTCTGTCTCTCTCTCTCTCTCAGTTTCTCTCTCTCTCTCTCTCTTAGTCTCTCTCTCTCTCTCTCAGTCTCTCTCTGTCTCTGTCTGTCTCTTAGTCTCTCTCTCTTTGTCTCTCTCTCTTAGTCTCTCTCTTAGTCTCTCTCTCTCTCAGTCGCTCTCTCTCTCTCTTAGTCTCTCTCTTTGTCTCTCTCTCTTAGTCTCTTACTCTTAGTCTCTCACTCTTAGTCTCTCACGCTTAGTCTCTCACGCTTAGTCTCTCTCTTAGTCTCTCTCTTAGTCTTTCTCTCTTAGTCTCTGTCTCAATTCAATTCATTTTCAATTCATGGGGCTTCATTGGCATGGGAAACATATGTGTACATTGCCAAAGCAAGTGAAACAGATAATAAACAAAAGGGAAATAAACAATAAAAAAACACTCACAAAAGTTCCAAAAGAATAAAGACATTTCACATGTCATTATATGTCTACATACAGTGTTGTAATGATGTGCAAATAGATAAAGTACAGAAGGGAAAATAAATAAACATAAATATAGGTTGTATTTGCAATGGTGTTTGTTCTTCATTGGTTGCCCTTTCCTTGTGGCAATAGGTCACAGATCTTGCTGCTGTGATGCACACTGTGGTACTTCAACCAACAGATATGGGAGTTTAACTGATTCAAGTATTTTTAGCCAGAATCTAATTGGTATGTCAAATTTTATGTTCCCTTTGATGGCATAGAAGGCCCTTCATGCCTTGTCTCTCAGATAGTTCACAGCTTTGTGGAAGTTACCTGTGGCGCTGATGTTTAGGCCGAGGTATGCATCGTGTCTAGATGGAATTTGTATTCGTGGTCCTGGCAACTGGACCTTTTTTGGAACACCACTATTTTTGTCTTACTGAGATGTACTATTCAGGGCCCAGGTCTGACAGAATCTGTGCAGAAGATCTAGGTGCCGCTGGAGGCCCTCCTTGGCTGGGGACAGAAGCAGCAGATCATCAGCAAACAGTAGACATTCGACTTCAGATTCTAGTAGGGTGAGGCCGTGTGCTGCAGACTGTTCTAGTGCCCTCGACAATTTGTTGATGTCGAAGAGGGTGGGGCTTAAGCTGCATCCCTGTCTCACCCCCTGCCCCTGTGGAAAGAAATGTGTGTTTTTTTACCTATTTTAACTGCACACTTGTTGTTTGTGTACATGGATTTTATAATGTGGTATGTTTTTCCCCCAACACCACTTTCCATCAATTTGTATAGCAGGCCCTCATGCCAAATTGAGTCGAAAGCTTTTTTGAAATCAACAAAGCATGAGTAGACTTTACCTTTGTTTTGGTTTGTTTGTCCAATTAGGGTGTGCAGGGTGAACACATGGTCTGATGTACGGTAATTTGATAAAAAGCCAATTTGACATTTGCTCAGTATATTGTTTTCACTGAGGAAATGTACAAGTCTGCTGTTAATGATAATGCAGAGGATTTCTCCAAGGTTGCTGTTGATGCATATCCCATGGTAGTTATTGGGGTCAAATTTGTCTCCACTTTTGTGGATTGGGGTGATCAGTCCTTGGTTCCACATATTGGAGAATATGCCAAAGCTGAGGATGATGTTAAAGAGTTTAAGTATAGCTAATTTGAATTTGTGGTCTGTATATTTTATCATTTCATTTAGGATACCATCAACCCCACAGGCCTTTTTGGGTTGGAGGGTTTGTATTTTGTCCTGCAGTTCATTCAATGTAATTGGAGAATCCAGTGGGTTCTGGTAGTATTTAATAGTTGATTCTAAGATTTGTTTTTGATCATGTATATGTTTTTGCTGTTTGTCCTTTGTTCTTTGTTATAGAGCCAAAAAGATTGGAGAAGTGGTTTATCCATACTTCTCTATTTTGGATAGATAACTCGCGTTGTTGTTTGTTTGTTGTTTGTTTAGGTTTTCTACTGCCAAGTTTACACCTTCAATATTACAGTGAAACATTTTGTCCAGGAAATTGTCTGGAAGGGATTGAATTTGTTGTTGCCTAGTTGTTTTTTTGATAGATTACCACACTACTTTCCTTCCGTCTATAGCATTTCTTAATATTATTCAGTTCCTTTGGCTTTTATTCCTCATGATTGAGCATAGCTCTGTTCAAGTAGAGTGTGATTTTGCTGTGATCTGATAGGGGTGTCAGTGGACTGACTGTGAACGCTCTAAGAGACTCTGGGTTGAGGCCAGTGATAAAGTAGTCTACAGTACTACCGCCAAGAGATGAGCTATAGGTGTACCTACCATAGTAGTCCCCTCAAAGCCTACTATTGACAATGTACATACCCAGTGTCCGACAGAGCTGCAGGAGTTGTGACCCGTTTTTGTTGGTTATGTTGTCGTAGTTGTGTCTAGGGGGGCATATGGGGGAGGGAATGCTGTCACCTGCAGATAGGTGTTTGTCCCCCTGTGTGCTGAGGGTGTCTGGTTCTTGTCCAGTTCTGGCATTTAGGTCACCACAGACTAGTACATGTCCCTGGTCCTGGAAATTGTTGATCTCCCCCTCTAGGATGGAGAAGCTGTCATCGTTAAAGTATGGGGATGCTATTGGCGGGATATAGGTAGCACACATGAGGACATTTTTCTCTGTTGAGATAATCTCCTCATTCATTTCTAGCCAGATGTAAAATGTTCCTGCTTTGACTAATTTAGGTCTGCTCTATACCAAATTAGCATGCCCCCTGAGTCTCTTCCCTGTTTCACACCTGGTAGTTTGGTGGATGGGACTACCAGCTCTCTGTAACCTAGAGGGCAACCAGTGGGTCTGTCTCCTTTATACCATGTTTCTAGTAGGATGATAATGTCTTTATTTCCAATTTCTTTGATGAAGTCTGGGTTTCTGCTCTTTAGGCCAAAGGCAGATGACCTCAGACCTTGTATATTCCAGGAAGAGATATTAAAAGCTTTGTGTTACATAGTGTCTAGTGTTGTTTTTGTGTGGTTCAGGCCCAGACCATCACAGCAGGTGTGAATAGAGCATGTTGAACATCTGATACATACCTCTTAGGTCGCAGGATGGGGCTTGGGCGGGTGTAATAGTGGGGGTTGGGCCTGTTGCTCTGCTCACGGCCTGGGCATATGTCCTGCTGTCATGTTGAGGTCCTTGTCGTAGGGGCAGGGGGCATGGGGTGGCCAGAAGGGGCATAGGTCTGATATGGGATGCCTATATGGGGTGTGGCCAGGGTTTGCTTGGGGTGGTCTTAACTGGTTGGGGTGTGCTGGTGATGCTGTGGTCTGGGTCCTCTTGGTATGGGTTCTCTCGGTGCAGGTCCTTCAGGACCTGCAGGTCTGGGCGGGGTGTCCGTTGCTCTGTTGCTCCTGTGTGAGGTGCTGAGGCTACGGATGAGGGTTGGGATTGCTGCCTTGTAGAGGTGGACCTGGTCATAAAGGCTGTTCAAGTCCAGGGTGGAGTGGTGGGCCAGGTAGACATTAGGTTTTGAGGCACAGTCTTGCTTAATGCTTGCACTCACCCGCTGTATGGTGGCAGGGTGAAAGCCTTTTCGTGGTAGCAGAGTGGAGATAACCACTTGTGCGTTGGGGAAAGTGGAAGAAGCTTTTTCAATCACTCCCTTGAGTGCTGTGGCCGCCCTTTACTGCTGTGTTCTCAGGTCATTTATGTCCGTGTGAATTATGATGTGGCTGGGGGGACCCTAGTCTGTCCTCTGACAACAGCTCCAGGCCATGTCTAGTGTTTGTGCATCAGCGTTTAGCCACTTTGGGAAAAAGTTTTTCCTCTTGAATGTATTTGCCATTTGAGTCAATGAGGAGCACAATCTCTGGCTTTGTGTGTTCTCAGTGGATGTGTGGGGGCTTTCAAGGTAGCTATCAGGGGAGCTGACAGGGGGGCTGTTAGGAGGGAGTGAGGTCTGTTGGGTTGGTGGGTCCTGTGTTGTTTGTCCCATTGTGGTGTTGAGGTTGTGGTCTGGGTCTGATGTGGGCTGTTTGGCTGGCTTCTCTGGGGGAGTGTCCTGCTCTCTGTCACACCTCAGATTTCTCACCTTCTCCTTCAGTGCCACGTGTGCCTCTTTAAGTTCTCTCACCTCAGTCCATAGAGCAGTCAGCTCTCTCAGACAGCTGTCCATCTCCACCTTCAGCCCTCTGGGTGTTGTTGGGGGGGGGGGGTGTCCTCTGAGCACCCCCACTAGCTCTCTGAGCACCACCATGTCTCTCTCCAGCTCTGTGAATTTACGCCTCTCAATGATTGAGGAGCAGTGCAGTTGTGGGACCTGGGTGTGATCAGTGCTGGGGAGTTGTCACAGAGAGAGAGCATTTCCTGCTGTGCTCTCTCTTTGAAACTCTCCTGCCATTGTTAGGCTCAAGAGTTTTCACACCTCTCACTTGAAGTTGCAACAAGGTCAGTTCTGTCCTAGTAGCTTGGTAGCTTAGTATTATTTATTTATTAAGCTTTATATAACAACATTACCTACAGATTATTGTCTTTTACTTTTTGGCTTCAGAAGTAGGTTCAGACTGAACAATACTCACTCAGTTTTGTGTTGGATAGTATTTCCAGGTTCGCTTGTGTTTCTTCTGCAGGATTTGGTTTATTATAAGTTTGTTCTTGATAGTCCTTGGTAGTAATAGTCCATTCAGGTAATTTAGTCCAAAATCAAGGTTTTTGGTATGGAATTTTATCCATGTGAAAAATGCCAGTTTATCTACATTTATCCAACTCTAATTCTATCTTCTGGCAGAAGAACTCAGGAGCCCATGAGCTCACTACCTCTCGCTCTCTCTCTGTCACTCTCTCTCACGGAGAGAGAGACTGAGAGAGAGAGATAGAGATAGACAGGGTTGCTGTCCCAGTCCACATGGCTCTCTCACCCATCTCTCTCTCTCTCTCTCTCTCTCTCTCTCTCTCTCTCTCTCTCTCTCTCTCTCTCTCTCTCTCTCTCTCTCTCGCTCTCTCTCTCTTTCTCTCTTTCCCTTGAATGAGTAGGTGTGTCAAAACTTTTGACTGGTACTGTTTATGCTCACACATCCACGCACACAAACTTACACGCACACACGCATGTGCTTATTATCTTTGTCTCTCTTGGCATATTTGAATAATTTTATTGGCAGTCTCCCAAAACATATCTGTGCAATCCAGACTTAATTAATTAGCTAAATGGGTAAAATATAAATTAAAATGAAGTATTTTAAATAATTTACCAAAGATGTGGACACATTTTCTCAATACAGATTCCATCACACTAATATGCTATATGGACACCACTGATCCCTTCAATCAGGGTTGAATTCGTTTTCAATAATCATTTTAGCAGATGCTCTTATCTAGAGCAGTTTACAGATGCAATTAGAGTTAGGTGCCTAGCTCAAGGGCGCGACAGATTGTTCACCTTGTCGGCTCGAGGATTCAAACTAACCAACTTTAGAGGATGGCATTTGTCATTTCGGTGTTGTCGACTTGCAGAGGACATTGCAGGTAGTCTATAAACTGATTGTCTGCGGCGACACCGTCATTTCATCGGCGCTCTATTGTGCAGTTGATTCAAAGGTGACAGTAGCGCGCGATTCTCTATAATTTCCCGCCCAGACCCATTATCTCTTTCTCTCTCTCTTTCTCTGATAGACACAGAGATGGAGAGAGAGAGAGAGACAGGGAGAGAGAGAGGGAAAGTGTGCCCGAACGAAAACAACTTTCCATTGCTCTGATCCGCGAAAAGATATCGATCAGAAACAATGATGAAAGAAAACAGACCAATAAATTGTCCAATCTAGCTCTTTGGTGAGATAAAATAAATAATTTGCAGAGATAACTATTGTTCACGTCACTTTGTATTACAGCTACAAGTTGAATGGTGTAGTGAAGTGAAATTTCTTTGAACCGGAGAGACCGCTGCATGTATGGGAACTATCCATGGACCTGAAATTACGGGGGGAAAAACAGAGGCAAAGTGCCCTACGCTGTAGTACGAAAACATGTTTCTTACATTGGGGTCTAATCACTCATCTTCATTCAAACAATTTACTGTGACTATAGATATCAATTTTAACTGCCGATTCAATCCAAATATCCCCTCTTAAATTAAAATGCGAACGTCATACAAAACGCAACTCATTGGGGGAAAAAAACGTCCAATTTAAATTCCTTACCGGACCAAATAAAGTCGGTATTACATCAGATTGCGTACCTCAAATCTGTGTGCGTAGGATGAGTCTGGGTTCTCTCTCAGTAGTTCTCCCTCCTATGTGTGTCTTCATCTGCACCCCTCACAGACAGTAACAAAAAGTGTTGGAGCGCCGCTGGGTAAACAGACAAGACGGACGGAGGTGCACACCGTAGCCACTCGCTTCTTGGCATGAAGGTGCGCTTCCTCCAGAGCTCTTCGGATTTAGCAGGCGACCTCGCTCACTCACTACTGACGACGGACATATCCGCAGACCGCACCAGCACGTAGCTGTCCTGCTCAGCTCAACTCAGATGCTTCAGCTCAACTCAGACGCTTTGTGCCATGGTGATTGATATCATCACCACGCTGCGCGGAATGCTGAATGCGGAGGCAACAAGAGAGAGAGAGAGAGGGAGAGCACGAACCAAAACAAACTATTTCATCAGGTTACATACAGTCTTACACTTTTTCCCAGAAAGGTGCCGTCAATCTCACCCCCTAAAGGTGTTCAGTCACCAATGATAGATGCACATATGGCTTACTGTATATTTACAACCTTTTGACATCATCAATAATGATAAAGTCTACCTCTGGATTTCCCTAGATTGCCTGAGAGAGATCGTATTGATATGTTATTTATGGCCCAAATGTGCAATTCCTCAAAGTATCCTAAAAATAAATCTGAAACATTTCCTCTTATTTTGTGAAAACATGTCACACATTTCTGATAGAGTGAGCAGAAAATAACTTCTCACCAGTGGAAAAATACAAAAGAAGCCCCAGCAAAACAGCTGATGCAAAGGCATCATAATCACTGTGCCTTTATTCTGTCTTGTCTAGAAACAGTCCCGGGCCCCTGGGACTTCAGCACCAAGGCCAGCTCCTGACATGAACGAAAGACAGATGAGAGAGAATGCTTTGGGCTGGATTCAATGAGTATGGCAGAAGTATCGCAGAAAATCCATGTTACAGCTCGATTTAAATTTAAAGGCAATGTTCCCGTGTTCACGGAGACTTCATTGACGGTAAACACTTCATATGTCAGCTCAATCGGACATTACTTTTAAATCTCTGTAAACATAAGGAACACATACACTCTAAAAAGAAAAGGTTCCTGGAGTACCCTTTAGGGGTTCTTCAAATTGAAACTGTGGGGGAACCTCTAGAAGTTCTTCGAAGAACCCTTTAAAAGAACCCCTTTTAATGAATCATCAAATAAACTTTTGAATAACTTTGTGGGGTTCATGTTTTAAATACCCCCCCCTGGTATTATTATTGTTGATGATAATAATATGCATAACAATAACACAATATTTTTGTTCTCAGTTTATTATGATTTTAGTGGCAAAGTAGAATAAAAAAATTATATTATGAGGTAAAGTCCCAGCAGAGCCCCAAGTCCAATGGGTCTTTCCTCTGGTGTGTTGATGTTAATGTGTTGATGTTCTCTGTATCCACAGCCAGAATGATTTTGCAGTGAGTGGTTATCGAACAGGTTTCCTGTTATATTCATCAGAGGTGTAGGGAGGGTGAAATCTGTGAATCCCAAAAAATGTAATTATACATAAGATTAACAAAACACACGACAGTATTACTACCTTGGTTTTTGTGGTGAATGTGAATGAAAAAACCCGTTTTGATGATGGTTTTCATATACATACCTTGTCCATAGAGGCCTATGGGCTATTCTTTGAAGAGGTAAGGGAAGAGGATGGCAAATGTGATTTGCATAACATACCAATTGACATACCTTTGTATGCCTCCTTGTCTGTATACCTGCAGACACAGACACAAAAGTGAGCAGTTCAGTCATCTGCACCCAATACAGCTAGCCTTCAACATATTCTTATAACCTACATATTCTTACCTCTTTGTTGATTGATATCCATTGAATTGTGTCCAGTCTTTGTTTTAGAAAGATTTTCACAAATATGAAAAGACAGATGGTATCATCATTAAACAATATACATTTAGATCATATAAGGGACAAATATTACCTTAAATTGAGGAGATCTTTACATTTTTCAGTTAAGTGCCTGCATCTGCTGTCCTTTCAAATTCAAATTCAAATGTTTCAGTTGGGCAGTTTGGTTCCTGCAAGAACCCCCACCAACTAAGGAGGTTCCTCGATGAACCCCACCTCATATGGGGTTCTTGGAAGAACCTTTTGTGGCCATTTGCAGTGCCAAGAAGACTAATGTTCTTCAAAGAACTGAGGATCTTAGAAGAACCCTTGTTGAACCCCTCATTTTTTAGAGTGTACCAACAAAGACTGTCGTTGTGCATAGTGATAAGTTGTCTGCTACAGTCATGTTCTCATAAGGGATAAAATATTAGTCTTCTTGTCCCCGTACACAATCATGTTGTACAAGGAATGCCAAATGCATTTGGCACAATCGTTGTGATACAACAGAGAGTTCTTCTGTACAAAAATAACAACACAAGCAACAGACAAAACTGTCCATTGTATCAGAAAAATATCTGTTGTATCACGACCATTGTGTCAAATGCGTTGTAAATAAGTTGTACAATCTAAGTGTGTAGGGGGCCTTTGAATGCTTTACATGAAGCAAACTGTTTACTCATGTGTTCAGTATTAGCTTATATAACCGACGAGGTATATCTCAAGGGCATATCTTATCTAGATTAACTTCCATTAGTATTCTGCATTATTATGGCTTTATGAGCAGGTTCACTTGCTCAGCAACTGGAATATAATAGGAGCCAACGTACCGGGCCAGGTCTGTGTGCTGTGAATGCAGAGTGGTCCACTTAGACAGACAGAGAGAAATAGAGAGAGAGAAATAGAGAGAGGGGGGAGAGAGATAGCGAGAGAGGGGGGCGGGGGGGGGGGGGGGGGCAGAGAGTGGGAGAAACAACAGACATACACACACATTACGAGGCGAACCCCAGCCCAGCCGAAAACAAAACAAACAGCAGTACTCTGCTGATTCATCTGAAGGCTCAGTAGGCTTTGATTGCTGCCAATTTGTCTGTGTGCAGACCGAGGGTGCTAGACCGCTAAACGCTCCTATCTGGCAGGCCACGTTTGAAGGGTTAATATGAAGAGGGCAGACAACATTCATCCTTTTGTCATCCTGAGGAGAAGGAAAAGTTATTGCTGTGACGTTTCTGTTGTTCGGTGAGAGAATACTGAATGTGGCTTTTGGATATTGGTGAGATTTCGTTGCTTTTAAGCAAGAATACTTTTGAAGTGTGTGAGGCAAAGCGAGATTCCTCATGGATATCAATAGTGATATACAGTACAAAGATACAGTCAACCGTCCAACATGTAGAATCTACATATGAAGCCTGGGAGGCTACAGAAAGCAAAACAACACAAATAAAGCAGATTGCATTTTCATTGGTTTATTCATACACAGTATCCTTTATACCCCAGTTAGCAAAGGGACATGGGAGAACTTGACAAATAAAAGCAAGGAGAGTGAAATGAAAATAAAGCATACAAAACATCCCTGTGTTGTGGTCCCATGATCGCCACGGTGATTCAAATATTGACCGCAAGAGATTATAGTTCATCCTAAAAGTACATACTTGATGGAGGTTTTGTGTCTATAGTAGCCCAAACACCGCCCACTCACTAGACATAGATTCTCAATGTGAGACGTCATTCACAGGGCTAACTATGGTTGGCCTCTCTTTCCCACTAGTATCTGATAAGTTCTATAGAGAGTGCTATATTCTCCATGTAGAAACCTCCACATCTTTGAAGTAAAACATAATATCTAGATGGACAGACAAGATCCTGACTCAGCTTCAATGAAATACTTCTCAGTTTGTCTCATCAGCAATGTTGTGTAAACATATGGTTCCCCTTATTTCGAATAGGTCCATTTGGTCCAGATGGGACACTTTAATACTAAAATGTAATCAAAGTTACATGTTAACATAATTTCAGTAGTCATCCCCATTGAACAGCTACATTTCAAGGACATGCTACAAATACCGTTGTCTAACAGAAACGGACTAAATGCAAGACATTTGGCAATAGGCTGAAACACCAAAACAACTGTGTCTTTGTGGTCAGGGTGTATTAAACAATAGACCAAAGTTTCTTTATTCTTTGGCAGTTCAGTTGTGTCTGATTGAACTTCCTGTGCTTGCTCTGTGTTGATCTCTCATTATGTAGGTTCTCAGTTTGGCCCCTTTCAGAACTTCTACATAACCACAACCAAAACAGAAGAGACAGAAAAATCTAATCGTTGTGTCCATGGCTTAGATGTGAGTTCTGACTGAATTTAGAACTTGGTTGAGTCAGGAGACTGAACACTAAGACAAACCAATAAACAAATGGAGAAGAGGAGAACAGAAAGAGGAGAGAAGTGTAGTGGGAGGGGCTAGCGGGACAGGCGTGTGTCTCACTGTGATGCTTGGTGACACATGAACTTCATACTGTACACCTGGGGATCTGTGTTAACATGCATCATGCCTTCTCTCATGCTTAGATCAGGCCTTACCCTCACATGCACACAGCGAAAGCCAGAAAACACACTTCTGCCTCTGATAGAAGAGAAACCAAGGCTAGGAGTAGGAGTAGGAGTGTATTCAACCAGGGACCACGCGCCACAGTCACACATGCTGTAGATACTGCATATCGTCTGTGAAACATTAAAGGTAGAGTCAGCGATATGACCAAGATGCACAAAGTAAACTGCATAGTGGGTCAATCTCCGCAACACACTGAGAGTGTGAGGCAGTTTTGGTCCCGTGGCTACTACGTTGTAAGAGCGTGAAGGGAACCCATGTACAGATACTGTGGGTGACTTTGTGAGAGTGAAGTCTTGAGTCTTGCTCATCGGAATATCTGCGGTGCTTTTCGTGCAAGGTCATTTCGCTGACTCTACCTTTAAAACAGTCAAAAACAAACTGTGGATAAATAGAGAAAATACATATTACAAGGTTTCGCTGATAACAAAGCTACCAAAGATTCAGCCAAACGTCATGTGTTTTTGGGATAGTCATCTAAACAGAGATGTTTAACCCGTCTAAGGTAGTAAAAGCACATTCAGTTCGTGGTATAAAATATGCAAGTCATTTCTCTTTTTGAAAAAACTCTTTCGATATTTACAAAATGGTCGACAAATAGGGTAAACAATGTTCTCTCTGGTCAGAAAAGTATAGAGGGAAACATACGGAATATGTTTAATAAGTAACAAAAAAAATCTATTCTCTGAATCTCATTCAACTTTTCAGTGGGGTAGGACTTTCATACAGACAACAATTAATTAGTCAACAAATATCCTAATACTTGGTTTTACAATGATAAATATCAGACGTGTGCTGCATCCCCTAGAAAGTCATCTAGCGCTTATTCATAATCAGGAAATGAGCAGGGAACAGAGAACTGCATGGTGCATATGGAAAGAGCATTTTCACTAGTCAAATCAAAACATCGTCTTCTCATGAACCTCAGTTCAACATTTTCCCCCATAAATAGAAGTCCAGAATACCAAGTTACATGTTGTCGCAAACCTCATGAACAGAACCATATCCTCAATTCAGTCTTGCTCATAAATTCTCCTAAATAACTCTGAGAATATTGGTACCAGTGCTTTCACCAAAAATACAATTGGACACCATCTAAAATGTTCATCATTGTTTCATCAGTCAACTGTTCATACCGACCAAAAAGTTGTTCTTTAACAACATACTAGGTTAGACACAGCTATACTTGGTGGGTTACGTTTTAGTAACGTTTTGTAAACGTTTGATAACGGTTTGTAAACGTTTGGTAACGGTTTGGAGTATATTAATAAAACTGCCAGAGAAACACGGTGTTGAGCTTAGTTTAGCGCGCTGACACCATCAGAAGGGTTAACGGCTTTGCCACAAGGAAAGACATCATAGTTGACTATAGGAATTTCGTAAGAAACGGACGCTGTAGATAGTATATGTTTATATAGATATGTACTGGAATAAAATGATTTGTTTCACCTCTATTTTGGCACTCGTGTAACAGTAGACAATAGACCTCTCTTCTCTGTAGGTATATAAATATAATCTAGAATGTGGTGTAGCAGACTGTTTAGAAATGGCAGTACAGTACAGTAGGTACAGTAGAGAGAGGAAAGGCAGGGACAGGAGGGTACGTTCCATCATGCTTCATAGGGAGGGAGTGCTCCCTTTGTATCCATAGCAACACACTGAGGAATCATGAGATACTGTATGCAGTCCCACAGACAACTTCCGGACAGGAAGGTACTGTAGGGTTTGGTTCTAGGTTCTAGAGCAAGTAGGAGGTTCTGGAACTGTGGAAAACATGGAACCCGTTCCTGAATGTTAGGCCAGTAGGTTGCAGAGCTAAATGGTTCCCCATGGTAACAGTGTGCAATTCATGTCAACGCTCACTGTACTGTAGCAGGCCTACTTCTCAAATCAATGTATCCATGATTACTGCGCTCAATCACCAGATAAACTTAGACATACTCCCCTGTACACCAACCCCTCCCTTACCCCCTCCATCGCATCAGACAAATTCCAATCGAGATCGTTCGTGGACAGCTTGTTTACAGAATGTCGCCGACTGAAGTCCAGAGAACACATGAAGATAATATCAGTCCCTTTGACAAAGGGACAATAGGTGGTCAATCTGGAGGGTTGCTGTCCCAGTCCCAGTCCACATGGCTCTCTTCCCCCTTCTCTCCTCTCTCTCTCTCTCTTGCTCTCTCACCACCCTCTCTCTCTCTCTTCCTCCTCTCCCTGATCTATTCCCTCATACCACACTGTGAAGGAGGGAAGGGTGGATGAACTGTGGGTTGATGTAGGAGAAACCAGCGAAGTCGCTCTGGTCAATGTTGGCGATGACTAGCTGGTCTGGAGGGGTCAACATGGGCTGGGTGCGTGTGAAGAACTTGTCAAAGTTTTCTGCTCCTTTACCACCCTGTGTGTGTGTGAGAGAGAGAGGGGGGAGGTAGAGGGAGAGACAGAGAAATGGCTGATATTAGGCGGTAAAGGGAAGTACATTAAGTTGCCCACAGCAAGAGGATGTCTAGCTGTCACTTTTTGTGGGTGAATGATCTCATTACAACAGTATACTGTACCTCACGATACCTCCAGAATGATCTCATTATGACAGTATACTGTACCTCACGATACCTCCAGAATGATCTCATTATGATAGTATACTGTACCTCACGATACCTCCAGAAGGATCTCATTATGACAGTATACTGTACCTCACGATACCTCCAGAATGATCTCATTATGATAGTATACTGTACCTCACGATACCTCCAGAAGGATCTCATTATGACAGTATACTGTACCTCACGATACCTCCAGAATGATCTCATTATGACAGTATACTGTACCTCACGATACCTCCAGAATGATCTCATTACAACAGTATACTGTACCTCACGATACCTCCAGAATGATCTCATTATGACAGTATACTGTACCTCACAATACCTCCAGAAGGATCTCATTATGACAGTATACTGTACCTCACGATACCTCCAGAATGATCTCATTATGACAGTATACTGTACCTCACGATACCTCCAGAATGATCTCATTATGATAGTATACTGTACCTCACGATACCTCCAGAAGGATCTCATTATGACAGTATACTGTACCTCACGATACCTCCAGAATGATCTCATTATGATAGTATACTGTACCTCACGATACCTCCAGAAGGATCTCATTATGACAGTATACTGTACCTCACGATACCTCCAGAAGGATCTCATTATGACAGTATACTGTACCTCACGATACCTCCAGAATGATCTCATTATGACAGTATACTGTACCTCACGATACCTCCAGAATGATCTCATTATGACAGTATACTGTACCTCACAATACCTCCAGAAGGATCTCATTATGACAGTATACTGTACCTCACGATACCTCCAGAATGATCTCATTATGACAGTATACTGTACCTCACGATACCTCCAGAATGATCTCATTATGATATTATACTGTACCTCACGATACCTCCAGAAGGATCTCATTATGACAGTATACTGTACCTCACGATACCTCCAGAATGATCTCATTATGACAGTATACTGTACCTCACGATACCTCCAGAATGATCTCATTATGACAGTATACTGTACCTCACAATACCTCCAGAAGGATCTCATTATGACAGTATACTGTACCTCACGATACCTCCAGAAGGATCTCATTATGACAGTATACTGTACCTCACGATACCTCCAGAAGGATCTCCTTCTGACAGTATACTGTATCTCACGATACCTCCAGAATGATCTCATTATGACAGTATACTGTACCTCACGATACCTCCAGAATGATCTCATTATGACAGTATACTGTACCTCACGATACCCCCAGAAGGATCTCATTATGACAGTATACTGTACCTCACGATACCTCCAGAAGGATCTCATTATGACAGTATACTGTACCTCACGATACCTCTAGAATGATCTCATTACGACAGTATACTGTACCTCACGATACCTCCAGAATGATCTCATTATGACAGTATACTGTACCTCACGATACCTCCAGAAGGATCTCATTATGACAGTATACTGTACCTCACGATACCTCCAGAAGGATCTCATTACGACAGTATACTGTACCTCACGATACCCCCAGAAGGATCTCATTATGACAGTATACTGTACCTCACGATACCTCCAGAAGGATCTCATTATGACAGTATACTGTACCTCACGATACCTCTAGAATGATCTCATTACGACAGTATACTGTACCTCACGATACCTCCAGAAGGATCTCATTATGACAGTATACTGTACCTCACTATACCTCCAGAAGGATCTCATTATGACAGTATACTGTACCTCACGATACCTCCAGAAGGATCTCATTATGACAGTATACTGTACCTCACGCTACCTCCAGAAGGATCTCATTATGACTGTATACTGTACCTTACGATACCTCCAGAAGGATCTCATTATGACAGTATACTGTACCTCACGATACCTCCAGAAGGATCTCATTACTACTGTATACTGTACCTCACGATACCTCCAGAATAAATGGAGACCAGAATTAGCTCTGTTTGTATGTGAACCCACACGGATACATCCGCCATGTAGCAATGCGGTGGATATGGTGTGAGGGCTAGGAGGCTTTTAGAGGGCTATTTTTAAACCTATGTATTCTTAAACCTCTGTAGGAGGGTTCGGTCACAAAGCCCCCACGCCCGGCAAGTGTGTTTGTAGGAAAAGAAGGGGCTGTGATGGAGAGAGGTGGGATGGAGGGAGAGAGGGGTGGGTAGGGGTTGGGGTGTGGGTTTAGTCACAAAGCCCCCACGCCTGGTTGTGAGAGTGTGTTTAGCAATAGGAAGGGTGGCAAAGGAGGATGGTGGGATGGAGGGATGGAGGGAGGAGGGTAGATGGTGGGATGGAGGGATGGAGGGAGGGAGGGATGGAGGAGGGTAGATGGTGGGATGGAGGGATGGAGGGATGGTGGGATGGAGGGATGGTGGGATGGAGGGAGGGAGGGATGGAGGGAGTGAGGGATGGAGGAGGGTAGATGGTGGGATGGAGGGATGGTGGGATGGAGGGATGGAGGGATGGAGGGATGGTGGGATGGAGGGATGGTGGGATGGAGGGATGGAGGGATGGTGGGATGGAGGGATGGAGGGATGGTGGGATGGAGGGAGGGAGGGATGGAGGAGGGTAGATGGTGGGATGGAGGGATGGAGGGATGGAGGAGGGATGGAGGAGGGATGGAGGAGGGTAGATGGTGGCTGCAGCTGTGCTCTAGCAGTCTTTTAACCTCCCACAGTGACACATGGCTGCAGGCTCTCAGAACCACACAGGGTAGGAGATGAATCAGAGAGACACACACAGGCACGAACATACGCACGAACACACAGACGAACACACACACACACACTAAGTGATGCCTACATTTCTACAGTGGCCAATTTAGTTATGGAAACAGACTCTCTAAAACTTTTAAAAATAGTTTTACAACTCTTTAGAAATATGATACAAACCTTATGAGTGATAGTGCACCTGAAGTGTGTGGCTGTGATGTTGTGCATCAGTGGTGAGTGGTGCTCTCCAGCCCTTTCCTGCAGTCAAATGACCAAATCGCCCTCTAGTGGACTCATGGGTGGAATGTCATTCATATTTTTTAGAGACATATATTTTTTTTAAATGCAGAAAATTTTGTATTTCTATGTCAAACGGTTTTGTTATATTTCAGGCTCCTGTGATGTATATAAAGTGTAATATTGGGATTTAAACAAAAAATGTAATACATTTCAACTCCATATCTGACATGGTACAGGTGTCATCTTCTTTTTAAGACCATAACCATGTGTGGGAGGTGTATACTTTTCTTTCAAAGTAGATTTATTTAAGACTACCAAGAAACATTCCGTGTGACCGTGATTTAGCCCACTGCATTAAAAGGTTAACGTGCCAATACGTGTTTGCTACATCCACTTTTTGACTTTTAATTTCATGATATTTCCCCATTGATTCTAGAGGAATATAACTTATGAAACCCTCAAGAGCTTAGTTAAATGTTTTTACTCCATCAGAACTCAAAATATAAGCTTGTTTAACTCCTTTGTTTATAAACAAAATCATTGTAAACAAACACTGAAAACATGGTTAAAACTGGAATTTTGATATGATGGATGGTCAGTCTTTCTATCCATAGCTTTGTCTATGAATTTGAGAGTGGATACATTTCTCCAGCCCCATCACTTACTGTAGCTATCAGTGGCGGCGTGACGCTTTGTTATTGTTTGAACTGAAGATTTCCCTTTTAAAGAGACTTGTTATGATAGCAGTCTGTGCATGTGGATAAAAGGGTCTCTTTCATCTGATCATAGACTTCCAATAACTTCTGGAATGACCCTACTAGCTGGGTAACTCACACACGCACGCACACATACACACCGTTTTAGGCTTGAATGGCGGTTGGATCTCTCTGTTGGCGAGGCGGACCCAGTCGATCCGTCTGAAGAAGGCCTGCTCCCGGATATCCCTCTCGCCCTCCAGACCACAGCCCAGACGCTTTGACGGGTGCTTGGTCATGAACTGGAGGGTGGGGGAAGTAAAGTGATGGGGGGAGGGAGAGAGAGGGAGGGAGTGAGAGAGAGAGAGAAAGAGAGAAAGAGAGAGATAGAGAGAGAAAGAGAGAGAGAAGCCCATAACTGAGCATTAACCCATTATAGAAGCTACAATTGTATAGCCTTGACAACAGCAGTTCTTTATTACTGGTGGTCTATTGTGTAGCTTCCCTTCAACTCTTAAAGCCACTCTATATTTCCCTTTCCAATAGCCTTTCTTAATAACCTTATTTTTTATCCATATTTTCATTATTCAGAATCCAGCCTAAAAATAGAAAGGGGAGGAAATTGCAAATGATGGTTATCGATAATATGTATTTAGCGCCTATTTTATTAAACTCCAAATTGTCTCATTTAATAATGATTTCATAGATCATATAGATGTAAAGGTTGGAGGAGAGAAGGGTCGAGGAGACATGCCTCTGTTGTCACGACGACAATAGCATCAGATGATGAATTACTGTATATGTTCAGGAGCATGGACAGCGGGTGACATCATCCCTAAGTAACTGAACCAAAAACATTATTAAAAGACTTGATCTTCCCACCAGAATATCTAAATTGAATCTCTTCTGTGTGTAAATTGCTGCAAATTTCAAATTTCAATTGTACACTACCGTTCAAAAGTTTGGGGACTCTTAGAAATGTCCTTGTTTTTGAAAGAAAAACACATTTTTGTCCATTAAAATAACATCAAATTGATCAGAAATACAGTGTAGACATTGTTAATGTTGTAAATGGCTAATGTAGTTGGAAACGGCAGATTTTTCTATGGAATATCTACATAGGCATACAGAGGCCCATTATCAGCAACCATCTGTGTTCCAATGGCACGTTGTGTTAGCTAATGCAAGTTTATCATTTTAAAAGGCTAATTGATCATTAGAAACCCCTTTTGCAATTATGTTAGCACAGCTGAAAACTGTTGTACTAATTAAACAAGCAATAAAACTTCTTAAGACTAGTTGAGTATCTGGAGCATCAGCATTTGTGGATTCGATTACAGGCTCAAAATGCCCAGAAACAAAGCACTTTCTTCTGAAACTCGTCAGTCTATTCTTGTTCTGAGAAATGAAAGTTATTCCATCTGAGAAATTGCCAAGAAACTGAAGATCTCGTACAACGCTGTGTACTACTCCCTTCACAGAACAGCGCAAAATGCCTCTAACCAGAATAGAAAGTGGAGAGGGAAGCCCTGGTGCAACTGAGCAAGAGGACAAGTACATTAGAGTGTCTAGTTTGAGAAACAGACACCTCACAAGTGCTGACATGGCTAATTGAGTGACTGTCGGTGACTGACATGACAAGAAAAAAACTGGCATGGCAAAACTTTTCTCTACGTTCCATGGCAAAACTTTTCTCTACGTTCCATGGCAAAACTTTGTTGGGGGTGGCAAAAAAATTTCACGTAGGGTCCCAAAAGGCTGGGGCCGGCTCTGACTGCATGAGTGGTTTATGGATGTGGTTATGCAGATCCGTGATCATGATGAGTTCAGATTTTTTGTGGCCCCCACCCCTATCCAAGTTGCCCATCCCTGAAGTAGACCCCTAGAGAGAATCAGATGCTCATTAGATTAGAACAGGACTCAGTTTTAAATAGTTCAGAATCTTTGCTTCAACTCAATGGAATATAGTCATATGATAAGCATCCTTGTGACTGTTAGGGAATAAAACCAATTATTGCGAGTTGTGTCCATGTTGTCGATTTCAAGTTGAAATAAAAGCCTACTGGACAGCACCCAGCCCTACGTATTGTTTATCATTCTGTTTTTCAGTTGGAGCACACCATCCAGTTCCAAATCACATTGTCACCGTTGTGTGGTGTCACAAATATATATGTGTTGCCTCACAAGCATTGTGTCATCGATGCCCATTTAAAATGACGACCCCATATCTCCCAGTGAGTTACTGTAGGAGAGATACAACCCATATCTCCCAGTGAGTTACTGTAGGAGAGATACAACCCATATCTCCCAGTGAGTTACTGTAGGAGAGATACAATCCATATCTCCCAGTGAATTACTGTAGGAGAGATACAACCCCATATCTCCCAGTGAGTTACTGTAGGAGAGATACAACCCCATATCTCCCAGTGAGTTACTGTAGGAGAGATACAATCCATATCTCCCAGTGAGTTACTGTAGGAGAGATACAACACATATCTCCCAGTGAGTTACTGTAGGAGAGATACAACCCATATCTCCCAGTGTGTTACCGTAGGAGAGATAAAACCCATATCTCCCAGTGAGTTACTGTAGGAGAGATAAAACCCATATCTCCCAGTGAGTTACTGTAGGAGACATACAACCCCATATCTCCCAGTGTGTTACTGTAGGAGAGATAAAACCCATATCTCCCAGTGAGTTACTGTAGGAGAGATAAAACCCATATCTCCCAGTGAGTTACTGTAGGAGACATACAACCCCATATCTCCCAGTGTGTTACTGTAGGAGAGATAAAACCCATATCTCCCAGTGAGTTACTGTAGGAGAGATACAACCCCATATCTCCCAGTGAGTTACTGTAGGAGAGATACAATCCATATCTCCCAGTGAGTTACTGTAGGAGAGATACAACCCCATATCTCCCAGTGAGTTACTGTAGGAGAGATACAATCCATATCTCCCAGTGAGTTACTGTAGGAGAGATACAACCCCATATCTCCCAGTGAGTTACTGTAGGAGAGATACAACCCATATCTCCCAGTGAGTTACTGTAGGAGAGATACAACCCATATCTCCCAGTGAGTTACTGTAGGAGAGATACAACCCATATCTCCCAGTGAGTTACTGTAGGAGAGATACAACCCCATATCTCCCAGTGAGTTACTGTAGGAGAGATACAACACATATCTCCCAGTGAGTTACTGTAGGAGAGATACAACCCATATCTCCCAGTGAGTTACTATAGGAGAGATACAACCCATATCTCCCAGTGAGTTACTGTAGGAGAGATGCAACCCATATCTCCCAGTGAGTTACTGTAGGAGAGATACAACCCCATATCTCCCAGTGTGTTACTGTAGGAGAGATAAAACCCATATCTCCCAGTGAGTTACTGTAGGAGAGATAAAACCCATATCTCCCAGTGAGTTACTGTAGGAGACATACAACCCCATATCTCCCAGTGTGTTACTGTAGGAGAGATAAAACCCATATCTCCCAGTGAGTTACTGTAGGAGAGATACAACCCCATATCTCCCAGTGAGTTACTGTAGGAGAGATACAACCCCATATCTCCCAGTGTGTTACTGTAGGAGATATACAACCCCATATCTCCCAGTGAGTTACTGTAGGAGAGATACAACCCCATATCTCCCAGTGAGTTACTGTAGGAGAGATACAACCCCATATCTCCCAGTGAGTTACTGTAGGAGAGATACAACCCCATATCTCCCAGTGAGTTACTGTAGGAGAGATAAAACCCCATATCTCCCAGTGAGTTACTGTAGGAGAGATACAATCCATATCTCCCAGTGAGTTACTGTAGGAGAGATACAACCCCATATCTCCCAGTGAGTTACTGTAGGAGAGATAAAACCCATATCTCCCAGTGAGTTACTGTAGGAGAGATAAAACCCATATCTCCCAGTGAGTTACTGTAGGAGACATACAACCCCATATCTCCCAGTGAGTTACTGTAGGAGAGATACAACCCCATATCTCCCAGTGAGTTACTGTAGGAGAGATACAACCCCATATCTCCCAGTGAGTTACTGTAGGAGAGATACAACCCCATATCTCCCAGTGAGTTACTGTAGGAGAGATACAACCCCATATCTCCCAGTGAGTTACTGTAGGAGAGATACAACCCCATATCTCCCAGTGAGTTACTGTAGGAGAGATACAACCCCATATCTCCCAGTGAGTTACTGTAGGAGAGATACAACCCCATATCTCCCAGTGAGTTACTGTAGGAGAGATACAATCCATATCTCCCAGTGAGTTACTGTAGGAGAGATACAACCCCATATCTCCCAGTGAGTTACTGTAGGAGAGATACAACCCCATATCTCCCAGTGAGTTACTGTAGGAGAGATAAAACCCATATCTCCCAGTGAGTTACTGTAGGAGAGATAAAACCCATATCTCCCAGTGAGTTACTGTAGGAGAGATAAAACCCATATCTCCCAGTGAGTTACTGTAGGAGACATACAACCCCATATCTCCCAGTGTGTTACTGTAGGAGAGATACAACCCCATATCTCCCAGTGTGTTACTGTAGGAGAGATACAACCCCATATCTCCCAGTGAGTTACTGTAGGAGAGATACAACCCATATCTCCCAGTGAGTTACTGTAGGAGAGATACAACCCATATCTCCCAGTGTGTTACTGTAGGAGAGATACAACCCATATCTCCCAGTGTGTTACTGTAGGAGAGATACAACCCATATCTCCCAGTGTGTTACTGTAGGAGAGATACAACCCATATCTCCCAGTGTGTTACTGTAGGAGAGATACAACCCATATCTCCCAGTGTGTTACTGTAGGAGAGATACAACCCATATCTCCCAGTGTGTTACTGTAGGAGAGATACAATCCATATCTCCCAGTGTGTTACTGTAGGAGAGATACAATCCATATCTCCCAGCTACTTACTCCCTTGCAGATGACGACAGCCTCCTTAGACATGGACTTGGGGTAGGACACGTTGTGCTCCATGATGGACTGGAACAACTCATCTTCATCCTCTCCATCGAACGGCGGCTTCAGGGAAACAACATACACACGCTATTCATTGATACAGTTGACAACCAAAATGTACACACGAGTGAGGGTCCATATGTTACTGCAATTTGCTTACTGAAGTTCCACATTTGTAGCAACATGGTTATAGTGGATAAGATAAGTGAAAATAAGTTTACTTTACATGCAGTGCTTATGGTATACTTACAGTATATCTTTAAAAAGGACAAATAGCCAAATAAATGTGACCAATCATGTCTTCTGTCAATCCCCTTGTCTTTGTGATCTTAAACAGCGTGATACCACAGCTTTGTGTGCACGATACAAAGAGGGACCGGACTAGCCACCACTCTGAGGTGGAATAAAACAGAGGACAGGTGGGAACTGAGCCCTGAAAACCCATCAGCCACTCAGAACCAACCTGTGGATCTAATTTCTCTGTGTGTGTGTGAGTTCCTTTAATGTTCCTCTGTGTAGTCTTTCATCTGTCATAGAAGTCATTGGTGTACAGTGGGTTCATATTGGCAATAGATGCCAGCCATAGTTCTCTACTGATCTGTTCAGATTGTCCCATCAGAATGCAATGACATGCTTTGCCCTGTTATTGAGTGCTACTGTGACAACAATGCCTTTAGCAGACTCTGCCAACCCGGATGTCCTAGCCGTGTCTGAATCCTGGCTTAGGAAGACCACCAAAACCCCTGAAATTTCCATCTGTAACTATATCATTTCCCGACAAGATAGAACTGCCAAAGGAGGCGGTGATGCAATCTCCTGCAGAGATAGCCTGCAGAGTTCTGTCTTACTATCCAGGTCTGTACCCAAACAATTTGAGCTGCTACTTGTAAAAATCCACCTTTCCAGAAATAAGTCTCTTACCGTTGCCCCTTGCTATAGACCACCCTCTGCCCCCAGCTGTGCCATGGACACCATATGTGAATTGATTGCCCCCCATCTATCTTCAGAGCTAGTGCTGCTAGGTGACCTAAACTGTGACATGCTTAACACCCCGGCCATCCTACAATCTAAGCTGGTTCCCTCAATCTCACAAAAATGATCAATGAACCCACCAGATACAACCCCAAATCCGTAAACACGGGCGCCCTCATAGATATCATCCTAACCAACTTGCCCTCCAAATACACCTCTGCTGTTTTCAACCAAGATCTCAGCAATCACTGCCTCATTGCCTGCATCCGCAATGGGTCTGTGGTCAAACTACCACCCCTCATCACTGTCAAACGCTCCCTAAAACACTTCAGCGAGCAGGCCTTTCTAATCGACCTGGCCCGGGTATCCTGGAAGGAGATTGACCTCATCCCGTCAGTAGAGGATGCCTGGTTATTCTTTAAAAGTGCCTTCCTCCCCATCTTAAATAAGCATGCCCCATTCAAAAAATGTTGAACCAGGAAGAGATATAGCTCTTGGTTCTCTCCAGACCTGACTGCCCTTGACAAGCACAAAAACATCCTGTGGCGTTCTGCATTAGCATCAAACAGCCCCCGTGATATGCAACTTTTCAGGGAAGTTAGGAACAAATATACACAGGCAATTAGGAAAGCTAAGGCTAGCTTTTTCAAGCAGATATTTGCATCCTGTAGCACAAACTCAAAAACCTTCTGGGACACTGTAAAGTCCATGGAGAATAAGAGCACCTCCTCCCAGCTGCCCACTGCACTGAGGCTAGGAAACACTGTCACCACCGATAAATCCACTATAATTGAGAATTTCAATAAGCATTATTCTACGGCTGGCCATGCTTTCCACCTGGCTACCCCAATCAACAGCCCTCCACCCCCCACAGAAACTCGCCCAAGCCTCCCCCACTTCTCCTTCACCCAAATCCAGACAGCTGATGTACTGAAAGAGCTGGAAAATCTGGACCCCTACAAATCAGCCGGGCTAGACAATCTGGACACTCTCTTTCTTAAACTATCTGCCGAAATTGTTGCAACCCCTATTACTAGCCTGTTCAACCTCTCTTTCGTATCGTCTGAGATTCCCATAGATTGGAAGGCTGCCGCGGTCATCCCCCTCTTCAAAGGGGGAGACACTCTAGACCCAAACTGCTACAGACCTATATCTATTCTACCCTGCCTTTCTAAGGTCTTCGAAAGACAAGTTAACCAAGTACCTTCTCCGCTATGCAATCTGGTTTCAGAGCTGGTCATGGGTGCACAAATGCTCAAAGTCCTAAACGATATCATAACCGCCATCGATAAGAGGCATTACTGTGCAGACGTATTCATCGACCTGGCCAAGGCTTTCGACTCTGTCAATCACAACATTCTTATTGGCAGACTCAACAGCCTTGGTTTCCCAAATGATTGCCTCGCCTGGTTCACCAACTACTTCTCTGATAGAGTTCAGTGTGTCAAATCGGAGGGCCTGTTGTCCGGACCTCTGGAAGTCTCTATGGGGGTGCCACAGGGTTCAATTCTCGGGCCGACTCTTTTCTCTGTATAAATCAATGATGTCGCTCTTGCTGCTGGTGATTCTTTGATCCACCTCTACGCAGACGATACCATTCTGTATACCTCTGGCCCTTCATTGGACACTGTGTTTAACTAACCTCAAGACGAGCTTCAATGTCATACAGCTCTCCTTCCGTGGCCTCCAACTACTTTTAAATGCAAGTAAAACTAAATGCATGCGCTTCAACTGATTGCTGCCTGCACCTGCCCGCCCGTCCAGCATCACCACTCTGGATGGTTTTGACTTAGAATATGTGGACAACTACAAATTCCTAGGTGTCTGGTTAGACTGTAAACTCTCCTTCCAGACTCACATTAAACATCTCCAATCCAAAATTAAATCTATAATCGGCTTCCTATTTCGCAACAAAGCATCCTTCACTCATGCTGCCAAACATACCCTCGTAAAACTGACCATCCACCGATCCTCGACTTCGGCGATGTCATTTACAAAATAGCCTCCAACACTCTACTCAACAAATTGGATGCAGTCTATCACAGTGCCATCCGTTTTGTCACCAAAGCCCCATATTCGACCCACCACTGCGACTTGTACGCTCTCGTTGGCTGGCCCTCGCTTCATATTCGTCACCAAACCCACTGGCTCCAGGTCATCTACAAGTCTCTGCTAGGTAAAGCCCCGTCTTATCTCAGCTCACTGGTCACCATAGCAGCACCCACCCATAGCACGCGCTCCAGCTGGTCACCCCCAAAGCCAATTCTTCCTTTGGCCGCCTCTCCTTCCAGTCCTCTGCTGCCAATGACTGGAACGAACTGCAAAAATCACTAAAGCTGGAGACTCTTACCTCCCTCACTAGCTTTAAGCACCAGCTGTCAGAGCAGCTCACAGATCACTGCACCTGTACATAGCCCATCTGTAAATAGCCCATCCAACTACCTCATCCCCATACTGTTATTTTTTTTCTTCTCCTTTGCACCCCAGTATCTCTACTTGCACATTCATCTTCTGCACATCTATCACTCCAGTGTTTAATTGCTAAATTGTAATTATTTTGCCACTATGGCCTGTTTATTGCCTTACCTCCCTTATCTTACCTCATTTGCACACACTGTATATAGACTTTTTTTCTATTGTGTTATTGACTGTTTGTTTATTCCATGTGTAACTCTGTGTTGTTGTTTGTGTCGCACTGCTTTTCTTTATCTTGGCCAGGTCGCAGTTGTAAATGACAACTTGTTCTCAACTAGCCTACCTGGTTAAATAAAGGTGAAATATATATATTTTTTAAACAACGCCAAGGATGTGGGTTCAATTCCAACAGGAGACATACTGTATGGTATCACACCTGGCAGACTGAGTCTATGGATTTCAAAGGGTTGCTTCAAGTCTCTATGTATGACTATGGGTTACATTTGTTCATTTAGCAGACGCTCTTTTCCAGGCTTGCTGGATGGAACTTACAGTGAATACATGTTATTATTAATGTCCCCAGCCAGAATTGAACCAATGACGCTGGTGTTGCATGCTCCACAATCTTACCAACTGAGCTACCTAAGACCATAATCAGGACCGACATCAATACACGGATGACCTAACCATGTCGGAGAAACCGCAGTGTTCATAGTACATGGGTGAGATTGACCATTTCACCCCTTCGGTTGAGTTGAAGGGCTCAGTTCTCGGTTCTGATTAAGGGTATTGTCTTGTGTTAGATTTAACAGAGGGAAATTACAGATGTCAAGATGACCTCCACTCAGCAGACAAGAGGTGTATCAAAGCACTACACCATTTCCATTGCCAGGCAACTGAAGTGGTAACAAAGTGGAGTTTTCAGAAGTGTTCGGTAATGACTACTGATTGTGTGTGCGGTTGTGTGTATGTGTGTGTAGTTTGTGAGTGGTAATGACTCTGATTGTGTGTGTGTGTGTGTGTGTGTGTGTGTGTGTGTGTGTGTGTGTGTGTGTGTGTGTGTGTGTGTGTGGTAATCATCTCATCTTGAATTAACAGAATAATGGGCCTTAAGAGTCCTGTAAACCATTAGGAGAGACTTTAACAAACTGTCCTGTGAGAGTGAGAGTGTGTGTGTGTGTGTGTGTGTGTGTGTGTGTGTGTGTGTGTGTGTGTGTGTGTGTGTGTGTGTGTGTGTGTGTGTGTGTGTGTGTGTGTGTGTGTGTGTGTGTGTGTGTGTGGTAATCATCTCATCTTGAATTAACAGAATAATGGGCCTTAAGAGTCCTGTAAACCATTAGGAGAGACTTTAACAAACTGTCCTGTGAGAGTGAGAGTGTGTGTGTGTGTGTTTGTGTGTGTGTGTGTGTGTGTGTGTGTGTGTGTGACTCAGAGGTGGCTGGTCTGGTCAGGATGGGGTAGTTTAAGTTTTAGATGAGTTAAATACACCATATTGTCAGTAAATGGCATCCACAGGTATTCATCAAGGACACCAATCAAGGACACCAATGTACTGCATGTCTCTAAAGAAACGGTGTCATATGAGGTGCAATACGGGGAACTCCTGCTACAGACTCAGTGTTATGGTGCCAATCTTTCCTATTCCTTTGGGATTCAGGCGTGCAGATATCCCCATACATATAGACCAGCATGACCTATACATATAGGCTAGTAGGACCCATACATATAGGCTGGTAGGATCCATACATATAGGCTAGTAGGACCCATACATATAGGCTGGTAGGATCCATACATATAGGCTAGTAGGATCCATACATATAGGCTAGTAGGATCCACACATATAGGCTAGTAGGACCCATACATATAGGCTAGTAGGATCCATACATATAGGCAAGTAGGATCCACACATATAGGCTAGTAGGATCCACACATATAGGCTAGTAGGACCCATACATATAGGCTAGTAGGATCCATACATATAGGCTAGTAGGATCCACACATATAGGCTAGTAGGACCCATACATATAGGCTGGTAGGATCCATACATATAGGCTAGTAGGATCCACACATATAGGCTAGTAGGATCCATACATATAGGCTGGTAGGATCCATACATATAGGCTGGTAGGATCCATACATATAGGCTAGTAGGATCCATACATATAGGCTAGTAGGATCCACACATATAGGCTAGTAGGACCCATACATATAGGCTGGTAGGATCCATACATATAGGCTAGTAGGATCCACACATATAGGCTAGTAGGATCCATACATATAGGCTAGTAGGATCCATACATATAGGCTAGTAGGACCCATACATATAGGCTGGTAGGATCCATACATATAGGCTAGTAGGATCCACACATATAGGCTATTAGGACCCATACATATAGGTTGGTAGGATCCATACATATAGGCTAGTAGGATCCACACATATAGGCTAGTAGGATCCACACATATAGGCTAGTAGGACCCATACATATAGGCTGGTAGGATCCATACATATAGGCTAGTAGGATCCACACATATAGGCTAGTAGGACCCATACATAGAGGCTAGCAGGATCCATACATATAGGCTGGTAGGATCCATACATATAGGCTAATAGGACCCATACATATAGGCTAGTAGGATCCACACATATAGGCTAGTAGGATCCATACATATAGGCTAGTAGGATCCATACATATAGGCTAGTAGGATCCACACATATAGGCTAGTAGGACCCACACATATAGGTTGGTAGGATCCATACATATAGGCTAGTAGGATCCACACATATAGGCTAATAGGATCCATACATATAGGCCAGTAGGATCCATACATATAGGCTGGTAGGAGCCATACATATAGGCTAGTAGGATCCATACATATAGGCTAGTAGGATCCACACAGATAGGCTAATAGGATCCATACATATAGGCTGGTAGGAGCCATACATATAGGCTAGTAGGATCCACACATATAGGCTAGTAGGATCCACACATATAGGCTAGTAGGATCCATACATATAGGCTAGTAGGATCCACACATATAGGCTAATAGGATCCACACATATAGGCTAGTAGGATCCACACATATAGGCTAGCAGGAGCCACACATATAGGCTAGTAGGATCCATACATATAGGCTAGTAGGACCCATACATATAGGCTGGTAGGATCCACACATATAGGCTAGTAGGATCCATACATACTGTATAGGCTAGTAGGATCCATACATATAGGCTAGCAGGATCCACACATATAGGCTAATAGGATCCATACATATAGGCCAGTAGGATCCATACATATAGGCTGGTAGGAGCCATACATATAGGCTAGTAGGATCCATACATATAGGCTAGTAGGATCCACACAGATAGGCTAGTAGGATCCATACATATAGGCTAGTAGGATCCACACATATAGGCTAATAGGATCCATACATATAGGCCAGTAGGATCCATACATATAGGCTGGTAGGAGCCATACATATAGGCTAGTAGGATCCATACATATAGGCTAGTAGGATCCACACAGATAGGCTAGTAGGATCCATACATATAGGCTGGTAGGAGCCATACATATAGGCTAGTAGGATCCATACATATAGGCTAGTAGGATCCACACATATAGGCTAGTAGGATCCATACATATAGGCTAGTAGGATCCACACATATAGGCTAATAGGATCCACACATATAGGCTAGTAGGATCCACACATATAGGCTAGCAGGAGCCATACATATAGGCTAGTAGGATCCATACATATAGGCTAGTAGGACCCATACATATAGGCTGGTAGGATCCACACATATAGGCTAGTAGGATCCATACATATAGGTTAGCAGGAGCCATACATATAGGCTAGCAGGACACATAAATATAGGCTAGTAGGAGCCATACATATAAGCTAGCAGGACCCATACATATAGGCTAGCAGGATCCATATATATAGGCTAGTAGGATCCACACATATAGGCTAGCAGGAGCCATACATATAGGCTAGCAGGAGCCATACATATAGGCTAGCAGGAGCCATACATAGAGGCTAGCAGCATCCATACATACAGGCTAGCAGGATCCACACAACAAATGTTGTGAAATTTGGACTATGGACATAACATGAGGCCACATTTGATCTATTGAACAATAGACTTCCATCTGACAAATATACTACTGCACGTACCTGTCCCGCTAGCATCTCGTAGAGGAGAACCCCATAAGCCCACCAGTCCACTGATTTCCCATAGGGCTGATATGCAATGATCTGTCAGGAGAGAGGAGAGAAAGGTGAAAGAGCCACATTACATTAATAATATACTGCTGGAGGCCCAACCCAAACACACCCACTATTCCATTGTGGGACCAGCATGTGGGAACCACTGCAACACATGTGAATTTCATATTTACCCAGGTTTGCTCTGCCTGCAATTTCAGTCAAGGACAGTTACTCTGCTCTGAGCTACGTTAACAGCAGTAGCAGCACATAGGATTATTCTCTTCAAAACTTCCACCACACCACCCACCATTATTACAGTGGGCTATGTATATCTGCCATAACAAAGGACTATTTTCCTACCATCCAATTTACCAGTCCACATGTCCACCCACACACATTGTACAGAAACACACAGAAGCTCTTGCGCTCGCACACACACATGCTCACTCGGATGCATAAACAAGCACACACAAACACACACACACACACACACACACACACACACACACACACACACACACACACACACACACACACACACACACACACACACACACACACACACACACACACACACACAGGGTCTACTGTTGTACATCTCCATTAAAGAGATTATCCAGTATTTTTGTATACTTTTTAGCCAGTAGTTCTGAAAGTAGAACTCTCGAGCCAAAAGTGGTCGCCAGAAATTGTGTACTATGTCACATATGTGATTGACCGCCCCGATTCGGTCCGTTAGCCCTGCTCGTCTTTGTCTAGGATTCACATGTGAGGCCATGTAGTAAACATACACTACATCAAATAAAATCCACGTTTATTTGTCACATGCACAGGATACAGAAGGTGTAAACGGTACAGTGAAGTGATACAGCCTCTCTGGAATGTCTCCGTTCATGACCCCTTATCTCTGGCCCTCGGCATCCTCACCCCTACCCCTTAATTTCTTCCCTCCTGTCCCCCTCAGTCTCTCCCACTCTGTCTCTACCTTCAGTCTCTCCCACTCTCTCTACCTTCAGTCTCTCTCACTCAGTCTCTCTCACTCAGTCTCTCTCACTCAGTCTCTCTCACTCAGTCTCTCTCACTCAGTCTCTCTCACTCAGTCTCTCCCCCTCAGTCTCTCCCCCTCAGTCTCTCCCCCTCAGTCTCTCCCCCTCAGTCTCTCCCCCTCAGTCTCTCCCCCTCAGTCTCTCCCCCTCAGTCTCTCCCCCTCAGTCTCTCCCCATCAGTCTCTCCCCATCAGTCTCTCCCCTCAGCCCCCCACCCCCGTGGTCCTCACCTCTGGGGCGATATAGTCGGGGGTACCACAGAAGGTGCGTGTGACCATGCCTTCATACATGTTCTCCTTACACATGCCAAAGTCTGCTATCTTAATGTGGCCCTCAGAGTCCAGCATCACGTTGTCCAATTTGAGGTCCCTGTGATAGAGGGATCAAAGAAAGGGAGAGAGATAAAGAGCAAGAGAGACATAAACAGAGAGAGGGAGAGAGAGAGAGGGGGAGAGGAAGCCAGAGAGTTGGAGAGAGAGAGGGAGTGAGAGTGAAAGAGAGAGAAAGGGGGATTAGCGTTGAGGTGTGGAAGGAAGGACAGACAAGTAGTCCAAACAGAAATTGAAGAATTAAAAAGGAAAATTTCAGAACACAGTGATATTTCTAACAAAGCACAATGTGATGAGATCTTGAAAGAGAAAGTAGACACATTCACTCTGACATTGAACCAAGACAAGCTAAGAAAATTTAGAAGAGTTGAAGTAGATTATAGAGATGGCAAGGTCTTTGCCTGGAGAAGACCAACACGCAAGAATTCAGAATCACATCTGCAGAGAAGGAAGCCTAGATCTGTTTCTTTCAACTTTACAAGCAGTGACGATGAGGATCACCCCAGACGCTCAGAGGCCAACTCCTCCCTAGATTTTTTAGATCAGGAAGAGGAGCCACGCAGGTTCCTCAACAAGAGAGGGAGAGGACGCGGAAGAGGCCAACACGGAGGGGGAGGAAGAATTCAAGACTATCCAACCACACGGAGCAGGACCAGAACAAGGCTGTGATCAACATTTCTGGAGAACCCCTTTCTGATGATTGCATAAGGGTCTTGTCTAAAGGACTGTCCTTTGCCCCCACATATTCAACTAATGAATTTAATACAAAGATTGACCTATTTCGTTTCTACAGGAATCTACATCTGAAGGCCTGGTACAAGCAAAACATCTCTCCAACTACAGACGCCAGTGTCTCAGGTCAGGCAGTTTCTGTTCCCTCAAAAACACCTTTTAAGCCCAAGTCCACTTTTTGTCCCATAGTCCAGAATGCCACACTAAATACATTTGCCAAGAAAGTTAATTTTGATGTGGAGAATCTGTTTAAGGGTAAAATTGATTCCAACAAAACACGACGTAATCTTTCTAAGACAGAGGGATGCAGTTGAATCATTGTCCAAAAATGAACGGATTGTAATTAAAAAAGCTGACAAAGGTGGTGCTACAGTAGTGTGGTGTAAAGACAAATATGTGACAGAAGCCTACCGTCAATTAGACAATGACGAATTCTACCAATCTCTTACCTTCAACCCTACAGAGGACCTAAAAACTGAATTGAAAGGGATCCTCACAGAAGCTAAGGAAAATGGTTACATTTCAGACAATGAGTTCAAATTTCTTTTCAATGGCAGTCCGCGTATGGCTTCTTTTTACCTTCTTCCAAAAATCCACAAAAATCTTGAAAACCCCCCAGGCAGACCAGTCATTAGTGGTAATGAAAGTCTGACAGAACCCATCTCTAAGTACATTGATTACTTTATTAAGCCTTTTCTGTTGTCACTTCCAGCCTATCTTCAAGATACCACAGATGTGTTGAACAATATTAAGGAATTGAAGAATATAGGTACAGCTTCCTTTTTAGTCACCATGGATGTGGAGTCTCTATACACCACCATTGAGCATCAACAAGGTTTGGCAGCGATGCACCATTTCTTGAGTACCCGGCCTGAAACTGAGATGCCTCCTACAGAATTCATTGTATCACTGACTGAATGGACTCTTAATCATAACATCTTTATCTTCCAGGACCGTATTTTCAAACAGGTCAAAGGATGTGCCATGGGAGCTTGCTACAGCCCTTCCTACGCTGGTTTGTACTTGGGTAAATGGGAAAATGACTTCATTTTGGATCCTTCTAATAACCATTTCTTTGACCGGATTATATGGTGGGGACGCTATATTGATGATGTTTGCCTGTTTTGGTCCGGCTCAGAAGATGAACTTATTTCCTTCCACCAATACCTTAACAGCATTAACCCTAACATCAAACTAACTATGGAATACAGCAAGGATAACATTCATTTTTTGGACCTCGATATTAGTAAAAATGACAAAGGTTGTTTGCACACATCAATCTTTAGGAAGCCTACAGATGGGAATACCATTCTGAGGGCAGACAGCTTTCACCCCAAAAGGCTAAAAGAGAATATTCCATATGGCCAATTCCAAAGAGTACGTAGAATTTGCGATCAGGAAACAGACTACAGTGTCAAATCTGCTGAATTGGAGAATCGCTTTTTGGATCGGGGCTACAGCGTTCAGGTCCTGAAAGATGCAGGTATAAGGGCTGGATTACTTGACAGAGAGAACTTGTTACGAAGAGGAGTGCCTCGTGATACATCAGAGAGAGTGTATTTTGTTACAAAATACAGCACTGAAGCAGAGAACATTAAAAGAATCATTAAAAATAATTGGGGAATCATCCAAAGTGATACGCTACTACGCCAAGTCTTTCCTGAACCACCAGTCATAAGCTTTAAGAGATGTCCTACCCTAAATGACAAATTAGTCCACAGTTATCTTCCGGGTGACTCTCAAAAAACTTGGCTTGACCACAAACCCAAGGGCTCTTTTAAATGTTACCAGTGCAACCATTGCAGTAATATTGCACAGAAAAAGTATTTTGTTGACACAGCTTCTAAAATGGAGTATTACCTCAAGCATTTTATTAACTGCAAAACCACTCATGTCATCTATAGACTGGAATGTCCACAGTGCAAGGTGTTCTACATTGGACGGACAAAGAGACGCCTTCAAGATCGCTTGGCGGAACACAAGTACGCCATACGGGTAGGCAATGAAGACTACCCCATGGCAAGGCACTACAAGTCCTTACACCATGGTAACCCTGCCTCCCTACAAGCTATGGGTATTGATCATGTTCCGGCCTCTATTAGAAAAGGGGACCGTCTTAAACAGTTAAACCAAAGGGAAAGTTTTTGGATTTACAAACTACAGGCCACTAAGTACCCTGGTTTAAATGAAGATATGGATTTCTCACCCTTCCTGTAGGGTCGTGATGGGTCCATTTGCTGTCATCTAGTGGACATTTTGCTCAATTGCCCTCTAGCTATGTTTGGACTGTTGTTCATGTTTTGCTGTGGTCTGGAGTACTGTGGAATATATTGCTTTCTTGTTCTGGACACTTCTCCCAGTCATGGTTAGGGTTGGAACTGCCTCTCTGGGTGTTCTGATGCTTCTAGCTTGGAGTTGTATGCTCATGATAACATAGCTACAGTATTTCACCTTTTCATGTGTATATTATTGCTTACTAGGTGTGTCCAATTTGGTAACCACTCCCTCTTCTAATTAGGGCTAATTGGAAAAGCCTTTCAAAAGAGGACATTGTATTCTCTTTTTTCTGTACTCCCTGACGAAGGCCATGCAGCCGAAACGCGTCGGTTTTTAACAACTTTGTTTCTATTGAACATGCCATACTAATAAAGGCATTTTAATTAATTATATGAAGAGTGCCTTGGTCCTCCTTTCTTTCTTTTTGTGGAAGGAAGGCGTTTGAGAGTTTAGTTGTATGTCAGCTGTCATTTGATTAGGGAGCTGGCGTGTTGTTGACTGAATTATTACTGTTGGTTCTTTCTGAAGGAGGCAGAAGATCAGAGGGAGGCTGAAAACGTTTGAAAAACATCAATATTTTTGCCTTAAATTATCCTGTTTTTCTGTCCTCAACACGCATTCAACACACTAAAACACTACAACAGACAATCATTCTTTGGCCTCTAATCAGCTGTGCTCCTACAGCAGCCCGCCTCCACTTTTCTTTTTACCATTCCTTCAATCTACCTTCCTTTCTAGCGTCTTTCTGCTCCTTTGCCTGTTCATTTGCATTCGCTCTGCGTTTTAAAGTAGTCCTTTAGTCCCGTGTCTTATATCACTGTGTTTAAGCCCTATGTTTTATATCACTGTCCTTTAGCACTGTGTTTTATATAACTGTCCTTTAGCCCTGTGTTTTATATCACTGTGTTTTATAGTAGTCCTTTAGTCCTGTGTTTTATATCACTGTCCTTTAGCCCTGTGTTTTATATCACTGTCCTTTAGCACTGTGTTTTATATCACTGTCCTTTAGCCCTATGTTTTATATCACTGTCCTTTAGCACTGTGTTTTATATAACTGTCCTTTAGCCCTGTGTTTTATATCACTGTGTTTTATAGTAGTCCTTTAGTCCTGTGTTTTATATCACTGTCCTTTAGTCCTGTGTTTTATATCACTGTCCTTTAGTCCTGTGTCTTATATCACTGTCCTTTAGTCCTGTTTTTTATATCACTGTCCTTTAGCCCTGTGTTTTATATCACTGTCCTTTAGTCCTGTGTCTTATATCATTGTCCTTTAGTCCTGTGTTTTATATCACTGTCCTTTAGCCCTGTGTTTTATATCACTGTCCTTTAGCCCTGTGTTTTATATAACTGTCCTTTAGCCCTGTGTCTTATATCACTGTGTTTAAGCCCTGTGTTTTATATCACTGTCCTTTATCCCTGTGTTTTATATCACTGTCCTTTAACCCTGTGTTTTATATCACTGTCCTTTAGCCCTGTGTTTTATATCACTGTACTATAGCCCTGTGTTTTATATCGCTGTCCTTTAGACCTGTGTTTTATATCACTGTCCTTTAGCCCTGTGTTTTATATCACTGTATTTTAGCCCTGTGTTTTATATCACTGTACTATAGCCCTGTGTTTTATATCACTGTCCTTTAACCCTGTGTTTTATATCACTGTCCTTTAGTCCTGTATTTTATATCACTGTCCTTTAGACCTGTGTTTTATATCACTGTGTTTTAGCCCTGTGTTTTATATCACTGTGTTTTAGCCCTGTGTTTTATATCACTGTGTTTTAGTCCTGTGTTTTATATCACTGTCCTTTAGACCTGTGTTTTATATCACTGTCCTTTAACCCTGTGTTTTATATCACTGTCCTTTAGTCCTGTATTTTATATCACTGTCCTTTAGACCTGTGTTTTATATCACTGTGTTTTAGCCCTGTGTTTTATATCACTGTGTTTTAGCCCTGTGTTTTATATCACTGTGTTTTAGCCCTGTGTTTTATATCGCTGTCCTTTAGCCCTGTGTTTTATATCACTGTGTTTTAGCCCTGTGTTTTATATCGCTGTCCTTTAGCCCTGTGTTTTATATCACTGTGTTTTAGCCCTGTGTTTTATATCACTGTCCTTTAGCCCTGTGTTTTATATCACTGTCCTGTAGCCCTGTGTTTTATATCACTGTGTTTTAGCCCTGTGTTTTATATCACTGTGTTTTAGCCCTGTGTTTTATATCACTGTGTTTTATATCACTGTGTTTTATATCACTGTCCTTTAGCCCTGTGTTTTATATCACTGTGTTTTAGCCCTGTGTTTTATATCACTGTGTTTTAGCCCTGTGTTTTATATCACTGTACTATAGCCCTGTGTTTTATATCGCTGTCCTTTAGACCTGTGTTTTATATCACTGTCCTTTAGCCCTGTGTTTTATATCACTGTATTTTAGCCCTGTGTTTTATATCACTGTACTATAGCCCTGTGTTTTATATCACTGTCCTTTAACCCTGTGTTTTATATCACTGTCCTTTAGTCCTGTATTTTATATCACTGTCCTTTAGACCTGTGTTTTATATCACTGTGTTTTAGCCCTGTGTTTTATATCACTGTCCTTTAGCCCTGTGTTTTATATCACTGTGTTTTAGTCCTGTGTTTTATATCACTGTCCTTTAGACCTGTGTTTTATATCACTGTCCTTTAACCCTGTGTTTTATATCACTGTCCTTTAGTCCTGTATTTTATATCACTGTCCTTTAGACCTGTGTTTTATATCACTGTGTTTTAGCCCTGTGTTTTATATCACTGTGTTTTAGCCCTGTGTTTTATATCACTGTGTTTTAGCCCTGTGTTTTATATCGCTGTCCTTTAGCCCTGTGTTTTATATCACTGTGTTTTAGCCCTGTGTTTTATATCGCTGTCCTTTAGCCCTGTGTTTTATATCACTGTGTTTTAGCCCTGTGTTTTATATCACTGTCCTTTAGCCCTGTGTTTTATATCACTGTCCTGTAGCCCTGTGTTTTATATCACTGTGTTTTAGCCCTGTGTTTTATATCACTGTGTTTTAGCCCTGTGTTTTATATCACTGTGTTTTATATCACTGTGTTTTATATCACTGTCCTTTAGCCCTGTGTTTTATATCACTGTGTTTTAGCCCTGTGTTTTATATCACTGTGTTTTAGCCCTGTGTTTTATATCACTGTGTTTTAGCCCTGTGTTTTATATCACTGTGTTTTAGCCCTGTGTTTTATATCACTGTCCTTTAACCCTGTGTTTTATATCGCTGTCCTTTAGCCCTGTATTTTATATCACTGTGTTTTAGCCCTGTGTTTTATATCACTGTCCTTTAGCCCTGTGTTTTATATCACTGTGTTTTAGCCCTGTGTTTTATATCACTGTCCTTTAGCCCTGTGTTTTATATCACTGTGTTTTAGCCCTGTGTTTTATATCACTGTGTTTTAGCCCTGTGTTTTATATCACTGTGTTTTAGCCCTGTGTTTTATATCACTGTGTTTTATATCACTGTCCTTTAGCCCTGTGTTTTATATCGCTGTCCTTTAGCCCTGTGTTTTATATCGCTGTCCTTTAGCCCTGTGTTTTATATCGCTGTCCTTTAGCCCTGTGTTTTATATCACTGTGTTTTAGCCCTGTATTTTATATCACTGTGTTTTAGCCCTGTGTTTTATATCACTGTGTTTTAGCCCTGTGTTTTATATCACTGTCCTTTAGCCCTGTGTTTTATATCGCTGTCCTTTAGCCCTGTGTTTTATATCACTGTGTTTTAGCCCTGTGTTTTATATCACTGTGTTTTAGCCCTGTGTTTTATATCACTGTGTTTTAGCCCTGTGTTTTATATCACTGTGTCTTAGCCCTGTGTTTTATATCACTGTGTTTTAGCCCTGTATTTTATATCACTGTGTTTTAGCCCTGTATTTTATATCACTGTGTTTTAGCCCTGTGTTTTATATCACTGTGTTTTAGCCCTGTATTTTATATCACTGTGTTTTAGCCCTGTGTTTTATATCACTGTCCTTTAGCCCTGTGTTTTATATCACTGTGTTTTAGCCCTGTGTTTTATATCACTGTCCTTTAGCCCTGTGTTTTATATCACTGTGTTTTTGCCCTGTGTTTTATATCACTGTGTTTTAGCCCTGTGTTTTATATCACTGTGTTTTAGCCCTGTGTTTTATATCACTGTGTTTTAGCCCTGTGTTTTAGTTAATCTACCACTATCTGTTGTTGGAGCGTCAGAACACTAAACGGAGAGCTGGAGCGATGGAGGAATGAGTTGAATGGAAATTACTTTTCAGTTGGAGTCCTCATAGAGGACATGTTGACCTCAGCCTCTCTCGTTCCACTCTTTCTTTCTCTTGTCGTTTTCTTTTTCAAGGAGTCAGGTGATTAATGTGAGATGAATGCTGCAGTCCTCTGGGCATTCAGACGTCACAGCAACACATTGAGTACTGACAGAACCACAATGATAGAGATAAAACAGATATTTCTCTCTCTCTCTCTTTCAACCTCACTCATTCCATATCTCTACCTCTATATTCCTCCCCATTTACATCTCTGTCTTTCCTTTCTTCATAACTAATTCTCTCTTACTATTGCTTTTGTCTCCATTCTCTAACTCTTTCCCTGTAGCCTACAGTATTCTCCATGTACAGTATCTATGTACAGTTGAAGTCGGAAGTTTACATACACCTTAGCCAAAAACATTGAAATTTTCACACTCCTGACATTTAATCCTAGTAAAAACTTCCTGTTATAGGCCAGTTAGGATCACCACTTATTTTAAGAATGTGAAATGTCAGAATAATAGTAGAGAGAATGATTTTTTTCAGCTCTTATTTCTTTCATCACATTCCCAGTGGGTCAGAAGTCTACATACACTCAATTAGTATTTGGTAGCATTGCCTTCAAATTGTTTAACTTGGGTCAAACGTTTCGGGTAGCCTTCCACAACGTTCCCACAATTAGTTGGGTGAATTCTGGCAGAGCTGGTGTAACTGAGTCAGGTTTGTAAGCCTCCTTGCTCACACATGCTTTTCAGTTCTGCCCACAAATATTCTATAGAATTTGAGGTCAGGGCTTTGTGATGGCCACTCCAATACCTTGCCTTTGTTGTCCTGAAGCCATTTTGCCACAACTTTGGAAGTATACTTGGGGTCATTGTCCATTTGGAAGACCCATTTGCGACCAAGCTTTAACTTCCTGACTGATGTCTTGTGATGTTGCTTCAATATGTCCACATACTTTTCCTTCCTCATGATGCCATCTATTTTGTGAAGTGCACCAGTCCCTCCTGCAGCAAAGCACCCCCACAACATGATGCTGCCACCCCCGTGCTTCACGGTTGGGATGGTGTTATTCGGCTTGCAAGCCTCCCCCTTTTTCCTCCAAACATAATGATGGTCATTATGGCCAAAGGCAGACATTCCATTTTATTTTTATTTTATCAGACCAGAGGACATTCCTCCAAAAAGTACGATCTTTGTCCCCATGTGCAGTTGCAAACCGTAGTCTGCCTTTTTTATGGCGTTTTTGGAGCAGTGGCTTCTTCCTTGCTGAGCGGCCTTTCAGGTTATGTTGATATAGGACTCGTTTTACTGTGGATATAGATACTTTTGTACCTGTTCCCTCTAGCATCTTCACAAGGTCCTTTGCTGTTGTTCTGAGATTGATTTGCACTTTTCGACCCAGGTAAGTTGGTTCTCTAGGAGACAGAACGCGTCTCCTTCCTGAGCGGTATGACGGCTGCGTGGTCCCATGGTGTTTATACTTGCATACTATTGTTTGTACAGACGAACGTGGTACCTTCAGGCATTTGGAAATTGCTCCCAAGGATGAACCAGACTTGTAGAAGTCTACAATTTTTTTCTGAGGTCTTGGCTGATTTCTTTTGATTTTCCCATGATGTCAAGCAAAGAGGCACTGAGTTTGAAGGCAGGCCTTGAAATACATCCACAGGTACACCTCCAATTGACTCAAATGATGTCAATTAGCCTATCAGAAGCTTCTAAAGCCATGACATAATTTTCTGGAATTTTCCAAGCTGTTTAAAGGCACAGTCAACTTCGTGTATGTAAACTTCTGACCCACTGGAATTGTGATACAGTGAATTATAAGTGAAATAATCTGTCTGTAAACAATTGTTGGAAAAATGACTTGCGTCATGCACAAAGTAGATGTCCTAACTGACTTGCCAAAACTATAGTTTGTTTACAAGAAATTTGTGGAGTGGTTGGAGTTTTAATGACTCCAACCTAAGTGTATGTAAACTTCCAACTTCAACTGTACATCTCTTAGCCTCTTCCTTTCTCTCTTTCTTTATCTTTCCTGTACTTCTCCTTCTTTTATCTCACTACCTCTACGATGAGTCTCTCAGTCTATATTTATATAACCTTCTAAGCTAACCTTTTCAGCATGCAGATATAAGATACAGCTATTATAAACAAGCCAGGCAAAGTTGCAGCTCAATACTCAGCTTTCACAAACAGCAATTTCTCCCTGTGCCACTTTAGTTGTCCCTGATGTGTTTTGTATTTCAGTGTGGGACTAATTTCTACACTACACCGGATAAGGAAATCCCCCAAACCAGTGTAGAGATGAATATGGTTCCTCCAGGGAGACTTTCACACCCACCTGTATACAACACCCTTTCTGTGCAGGAAGAACAGACCCACAGCAATCTCTGCAGCATAGAACCTACAATGGCAACAACATGATCACTTAGAAACATGGAAAAGCATGTAGATATGTGAAAAGTGTGATGATTTTTCAAAACAGTAGATGTTACAGAAAGGTATAATACCAGGTTGATAATACAGTACATCCATTTACAGAGAGCTGAATTTGAGGATATAGATGCTGTATTACTGACTTTAAACCTGTCTTATAGGTGAGCTAGGTCTATATATATGGCTGGGGCTATAGCCAGTGACAACAGACTGTAACTTACACTGCCTGTGGCTCCTTGAACTTGCCCACACGCTGAATGTGGTACATGAGGTCCCCTCCATTAATATACTCCATCACAAAGTACAGACGATCCTAGGAGAGATGACAGAGATGGAGAGAGATAGAGATGACAGAGATGGAGAGAGGGAGAGAGAGAGAAAGTCATCAACATCAAACAAACCTTCACAAAAGCTGAAAGGCAGGATGTAGTGTTTATAGAACACCTCTGTAGTGACTGACCCACAGCCTCCTATTAATACCTGTACTACCTGACCTACAGCCTCCTATTAATACCTGTACTACCTGACCCACAGCCTCCTATTAATACCTGTACTACCTGACCCACAGCCTCCTATTAATACCTGTACTACCTGACCCACAGCCTCCTATTAATACCTGTACTACCTGACCTACAGCCTCCTATTAATACCTGTACTACCTGACCCACAGCCTCCTATTAATACCTGTACTACCTGACCCACAGCCTCCTATTAATACCTGTACTACCTGACCCACAGCCTCCTATTAATACCTGTACTACCTGACCTACAGCCTCCTATTAATACCTGTACTACCTGACCCACAGCCTCCTATTAATACCTGTACCACCTGACCCACAGCCTCCTATTAATACCTGTACTACCTGACCTACAGTCTCCTATTAATACCTGTACTACCTGACCCACAGCCTCCTATTAATACCTGTACTACCTGACCCACAGAAATAGAAAGCTGACAGACGTCAACGGAGGAAACAAAACACAGTAGGTGTGCACCCTCATCAGTACCCCGCTGATGTACACAACATAGAAGACCAATAGTCCCATAATCCATCCCTGAAGTGTATGAACGCCCAGCAGGTGTCAGGTGTAACCTTCAGACCTGAGTGTTTTATTGTTTTATGAAAGGCCTTATAAGTCATCTGTCAGTCAGACAGAGAGGCTGGAGCAGGACTCTCCACAGGGCTGACTGAAGACAAAGGCCTCTCTTCTCTCTCTGCTCTGTAGATCTATATGCTGGGGCTGTTTGGTTCAACTCACTCCACTCACTGGCCACTGTGTTGAAGCAGTGTGGGCCGTGTACACGCACAAAGACAATGACACAAAAGAAACACACATTAAATACACACATTTGTTTTACTATCCTTGTGGGAACCAAACGATTGATTCCCATTCAAAATCCTATTTTCCCTAAACCTTAACCTAACCCTAACCCTAATCCAAAACCCCAACCTTAACCCTAAACCTTACCCTTAACCTAACCCTAATTCTAACCCTAACCCTAACCCTAAACCCAACCCCTAAGCCTGAAATAGTAATTGTCCTTGTGGGGACAGGCAAAATGTCTTGACTTGTCAGAACTGTCTTTGTTTTCTTATCCTTGTGAGGACTTCACACACAAGCCCGTGCTCTAAAGGAGTGTGTGTAGATGCCGTAGTCAAGGGCTCTCTCTGTTTCTTCTCAGTAAGAGGTTCATGAAAGAGTGATGAGAACACATTGAGGATGCCTCCTCTATTATTCAGCTGCAGGATGACCCCTGAACCCCGTAGTCCCACTGGGAATCCCCTGTATGTATGTGTGTGTGAGTGTGTGTGTGTGTGTGTGTGTGTGTGTGTGTGTGTGTGTGTGTGTGTGTGTGTGTGTGTGTGTGTGTGTGTGTGTGTGTGTGTGTGTGTGTGTGTGTGTGTGTGTGTGTGTGTGTGTGTGTGTGTGTGTGTGTGTGTGTGTGTGTGTGTGTAAGTCCATGTATGTATGCCCATGTGTGTGTACAGTACCTACCACAGTCTGAAAGCAGGAGTGGAGTGCAGTGAGGAACGGTGGTTTGTCTCTCTGAGCCAGGACTCTCTTCTCCACCATGGTACACTCCACATCATCATCCTGGATCACCACGTCCTTCTTCAGGATCTTGATGGCGTACAGCTCCTCTGTGGACTTCATCTCTGCCAGCATCACCTACACAGGGACACCTGGGGTTAAAGGTGCTTTCTCTGCCCTAACCCTAACCTTAAAGGGACATTACATTCCAAAAATCTAAGTTTGTCAGAAGTTTTCACACCTCAAAAGTAGTCTACCGAATATGTCCAAAATGATCCCTGCCATTGGTTCTGCTGATCCAGCTTGATGCCTCTACCTCTAATGAATTCAACTGACTCACATGTTACATTCCCAGCCCCTTCTCTTACCTTGCCAAAGCTGCCCTTCCCCAGCAGAGCCAGAAAGTTGAAGTCACTGAGTCGGACACGGTCCATTCCGGGCATGGTGCGGTCCGAGCTGAACCGTCTGTGGTCCGCTGGCGTAATCACTTTCTTCCCATGGCCCAACTTGGCTTTCTACGACGCAAAACACACACACACAGGTACGTACGCACGCACGCACACAGACGCACGCAAGCACACACACACACAAACACAAACTTGTTACACCAAATTTTATTAACCCCACATATTACAAATCATACTACATGCTCCACAGACATGACTCAACATCCAACAAACGAAATAACAAAAATGTCATGAGGTGCTTGATGCAGCCTGCCAAGTAAATGATCTGTCATTAAGGGCGAGGACTTGTCCCAAATGGCACCCATAGGCCTCTAGTCTAAAGTAGTGCACTATAAAGGGAACAGGGGGCTATTTGGGATGCATCCAGATTCTTTCTTTCACACAACCATCATGATGAAATCCTATTCTTCTGATTCTGACAGCATCAAATGCAACCCAGTGCTCAGCTGCCTTTCATCCAGGGTATATTGGTGTGGAACAGAGTTGAGACCAAGCATTAAAGGGGCAATCTGCGATTGCTACATCCATTTTGGGACTTTTAAATGAATGATATATATCTATTGATTCGTCAAGAATATAACTTAGAAATGCCTCATGAGCGTAGTTCAACTGTCATCAGAACCCAAAATATAAGATTGTTTTACTCCATTGTTTGTAAACAATGTAATTGTAAACAAACACTGTATAGCTTCAAAATAGATAAACTATAATTTTGATCACCTGGATGGTCAGTTCTTGCATCCATAGCTCTGTCCATACATTTCTCTAACCCCATCCCTCAGGTGTTTACCCAAAAAAGCAGAGGGGTGTCCACTTTTGTGTTGTTTAAATAGCAGATTGCCCCTTTAAGTGTCTCCTGCCTATGAGACTGACAGAGAGGCAGTCAGAAAGTATAGTCTGGTGCTCTGGGACTTGTGGGAGTTCCATAACAGCTGTTCTGGAGTCAGGTAATATTCCTCAGAGTCACAAACACTATTCCCACTCATCTGTCTGCTTTATGGTAGCTTTAACACTGGGATAGATGCCATGGTAATAGACTGCTACCATGCTCTAGTGGGGCTATGCTTTGACGATAGGCTTACAGCTATTAAGATCTACATATTTTCAAGGCTTCAGAATGGACCCATGATGAAGCTACTGCATAGCTAGTCGGTAGGTGGTAATAACAAGTTCCTATAGAGCTTCAGAACCAATTTATATCCCAAACAACACAAACTAATTCAGAAAATGAATGCAGAAGCACCAAGACAACATAAAGACTTGATAACCAAAAGTTGTAATAACAGAACAATTCAGATATTTTGATGTTTCATATCGACTGATTGGAGCATAAAAAATATATTTGTTGCCCTTTGATTGACAGTTATCCAGAGTAGTATTGGGCATCATTGTGAGGCGTGGGTGCGGGTCAGTAGGGGTGCCTCTGTGCCCCTTTGTGATAATGATTGGACTGCCATGTCCCCAACACAGAGGGCAATTAGAGCCCACCGCCCACCACTGCAGCTCCAACCGCTGTCTGTTTCTTTCAGATAACAAGAGAAAAAGGAAACTAACACCCAGCAGAGAGACAACTGTTGCCAGGCCAACAACCTGTCTATGACTGCATTTCAGAAAGAACTGAAGCCTTGGACCAGACTCACTATCATGGTCCTGATTCTATTATGATTCTGGCGATGAATGCACACCTGATGAAAAATACAAACACAATTTGAGAAAATGAACTGCAATTTTTAAAGGAGCAGTTGACTTTGTCTTTTCGATAACTAGGTATTTTTAATTTGTCTAAATTTGTCTCTGGACACTAGGGAAATACTCTTGACAATCTGATGAAGGCCAACCGTTGCCGCTTGCTATAGACCACCTTCTGCCCCCAGCTGTGCCCTGGACACCATATGTGAATTGATTGCCCCCCATCTATCTTCAGAGCTCGTGCTGCTAGGTGACCTGAACTGGGACATGCTTAACACCCCGGCCATGCTACAATCTAAGCTTGATGTACCTCAATCTCAGACAAATTATCAATGAACCAACCAGGTACAACCCTAAATCCGTAAACACAGGCACCCTCATAGATATCATCCTAACCAACCTGCCCTCTAAATACACCTCTGCTGTCTTCAACCAGGATCTCAGCGATCACTGCCTCATTGCTTGCGTCCGTAATGGGTCTGCGGTCAAACGACCACCCTTCATCACTGTCAAACGCTCCCTAAAACACTTCAGCGAGCAGGCCTTTCTAATTGACCTGGCCCGGGTATCCTGGTAGGATATTGACCTCATTCCGTCAGTAGAAGATGCCTGGTTATTCTTTAAAAGTGCTTTCCTCACAATCTTAAATAAGCATGCCCCATTCAAAAAATGTAGGACCAGGAACGGATACAGCCCTTGGATCACTCCAGACCTGACTGCCCTAGACCAGCACAAAAACATTCTGTGGCGTACCGCATTAGCATAGAATAGCCCCCACGATATGCAACTTTTAAGGGAAGGTAGGAACCAATATACACAGTCAGTTAGGAAAGCTAAGGCTAGCTTTTCAAACAGAAATTTGCATCCTGCAGCACACACTCCAAAAAGTTCTGGGACACTGTAAAGTCCATGGAGAATAAGAACACCTCCTCCCAGCTGCCCACTGCACTGAGAATAGGAAACCACCACCGATAAATCCACTATAATTGAGAATTTCAATAAGCATTTTTCTACTGCTTTCCACCTGGCCACCCCTACCCCGGTCAACATCTGGACCCCTACAAATCAGCAGGGCTAGACAATCTGGACTCTCTCTTTCTAAAATTATCAGTCGAAATTGTTGCAACCCCTATTACTAGCCTGTTCAACCTCTCTTTCGTATCGTCTGAGATCCCCAAAGATTGGAAAGCTGCCGCAGTCATCCCCCTCTTCAAAGGGGGAGACACTCTAGACCCAAACTGCTACAGACCTATATCTATCCTACCCTGCCTTTACAAGGTCTTCGAAAGTCAAGTTAACAAACAGATCACCGACCATTTCGAATACCACCACACCTTCTCCGCTATGCAATCTGGTTTCCGAGCTGGTCATGGGTGCACCTCAGGCACGCTCAAAGTCCTAAACAATATCATAACCTCCATCGATAAGAGACAATACTGTGCAGCTGTATTCATTGACCTGGCCAAAGCTTTCAACTCTGTTAATCACCACATTCTTATCGGCAGACTCAACAGCCTTGGTTTCTCAAATGACTGCCTCGCCTGGTTCACCAACTACTTCTCAGACAGAGTTCAGTGTGTAAAATCGGAGGGCCTGTTGTCCGGACCTCTGGCAGTCTCTATGGGGGTGCCACAGGGTTCAATTCTCGGGCCAACTTTTTTCTCTGTATATATCAATGATGTCACTCTTGCTGCTGGTGATTCTCTGAACCACCTCTACGCAGACGATACCATTCTGTATACATCTGGCCCTTCTTTGGACACTGTGTTAACTAACCTCCAGACGAGCTTCAACGACATACAACTCTCCTTCTGTGGCCTCCATCTGCTCTTAAATGCAAGTAAAACCAAATGCATGCTCTTCAACCGATCGCTACCAGCACCTGCCCGCCTGTCCAGCATCACTACTCTGGACGGTTCTGACTTAGAGTATGTGGACATCAACAAATACCTAGGTGTCTGGTTAGACTGTAAACTCTCCTTCCAGACTCACATTAAGCATCTCCAATCCAAAATTAAATCTAGGATCGGTCATCTATAAGTCTCTGCTAGATAAAGCCCCGCCTTATCTCAGCTCACTGGTCACCATAGCAGCACCCACCCGGAGCACGCGCTCCAGCAGGTATATTTCACTGGTCACCCCCAAAGCCAATTCCTCCTTTGGCCACCTCTCCTTCCAGTTCTCTGCTGCCAATGACTGGAACGAATTGCAAAAATCCCTGAAGCTGGAGACTTATATCTCCCTCACTACCTTTAAGCACCAGCTGTCAGAGCAGCTCACAGATCACTGTACCTGTACATAGCCCATCTGTAAATAGCCCATCCAACTACCTCATCCCTATAATGTTATTTTTTTCTTCTCCTTGCACATTCATCTTCTGCACATCTATCACTCCAGTGTTTAATTGCTATATTGTAATTACTTCGCCACCATGGCCTATTTATTGCCTTACCTCTCTTATCCTACCTCATTTTCACATGCTGTATGTAGACTCTTTCTACTGTATTATTGATTGTATGTTTGTTTATTCCATGTGTAACTCTGTGTTGTTGTTTGTGTCGCACTGCCCATCTTTATCTTGGCCAGGTCGCAGTTGTAAATGACAACTTGTTCTCAACTAGCCTACCTGGTTGAATAAAGGTGAAATAAAATAAAAATATATATAAAAATTGTTCAAAATCATATAATATAAGTCACTGGTGATTTTGGAAGATGCACAGAGCATTCATTTTCAAGTGGCTCTTATGATGGTTGACAGCGGTTCTAGACCCAGCTTCTGTAGCAGGATGCAGAGAGAGACTGGGAGATCTCAGTGGAAGTGTTGAATAAAGGTGGGCTGACTCACTGACTCACTGGTATGATTGCTCAGAGACAGACGCTAAACCATTCAATAGACAGGAGAGACTAATGCAAGCAGAGCTTAGGGACCGTCCCTTTACTGCACCAACACACCACCAACAACAAGCATGAACTTCAGAACGTCATCATGTTAGACCTACAGGGAGATTATAGGTAGGTGTGTTGACATTAATGTTGACTAAATGAGTTGGTAGTGTTAGGTAGTGTTATTGGTTTCAATCTAGTGGCTATTGGTAGGAAAAAGAGCAGCTAGCTCTAGTGGTCAAGAATGGCAGTTAAACCACAAGGTGCAATGTTTCCTTTTTTTCTGTATGCAAAGCATTAAAAAGGCACTTTTAGTACTTACTACAGTACTTACTTACTATGTTACTACAGTACTTACTTACTATGTTACTACAGTACTTACTTACTATGTTACTACAGTACTTGCTTACTATGTTACTACAGTACTTGCTTACTATGTTACTACAGTACTTGCTTACTATGTTACTACAGTACTTGCTTACTATGGTACTACAGTACTTGCTTACTATGTTACCACAGTACTTGCTTACTATGTTACCACAGTACTTACTTACTATGTTACCACATTACTTACTTACTATGTTACTACAGTACTTACTTACTATGTTACTGCAGTACTTACTATGTTACTACAGTACTTACTTACTATGTTACTACAGTACTTACTTACTATGTTACTACAGTACTTGCTTACTATGTTACTACAGTACTTGCTTACTATGTTACTACAGTACTTGCTTACTATGTTACTACAGTACTTGCTTACTATGGTACTACAGTACTTGCTTACTATGTTACCACAGTACTTGCTTACTATGTTACCACAGTACTTACTTACTATGTTACCACATTACTTACTTACTATGTTACTACAGTACTTACTTACTATGTTACTGCAGTACTTACTATGTTACCACATTACTTACTTACTATGTTACCACATTACTTACTTACTATGTTACTACAGTACTTACTTACTATGTTACTACAGTACTTACTTACTATGTTACTACATTACTTACTTACTATGTTACTACAGTACTTACTTACTATGTTACTACAGTACTTACTTACTATGTTACTACAGTACTTACTTACTATGTTACTACAGTACTTACTTACTATGTTACTACAGTACTTACTTACTATGTTACTACAGTACTTACTTACTATGTTACTACAGTACTTACTATGTTACTGCAGTACTTACTATGTTACTGCAGTACTTACTTACTATGTTACTGCAGTACTTACTTACTATGTTACTGCAGTACTTACTTACTATGTTACTACAGTACTTACTTACTATGTTACTACAGTACTTACTATGTTACTACAGTACTTACTTACTATGTTACTACAGTACTTACTTACTATGTTACTATAGTACTTACTTACTATGTTACTACAGTACGTACTATGTTACTACAGTACTTACTATGTTACTGCAGTACTTACTATGTTACTGCAGTACTTACTTACTATGTTACTGCAGTACTTACTTACTATGTTACTACAGTACTTACTATGTTACTACAGTACTTACTTACTATGTTACTACAGTACTTACTTACTATGTTACTACAGTACTTACTTACTATGTTACTACAGTACTTACTTACTATGTTACTACAGTACTTACTTACTATGTTACTACAGTACTTACTTACTATGTTACTACAGTACTTACTTACTATGTTACTACATTACTTACTTACTATGTTACTACAGTACTTACTATGTTACTACAGTACTTACTATGTTACTACAGTACTTACTTACTATGTTACTACAGTACTTACTTACTATGTTACTACAGTACTTACTTACTATGTTACTACAGTACTTACTTACTATGTTACTACAGTACTTACTTACTATGTTACTACAGTACTTACTATGTTACTACAGTACTTACTTACTATGTTACTACAGTACTTACTTACTATGTTACTACAGTACTTACTTACTATGTCACTACAGTACTTACTTACTATGTCACTACAGTACTTACTTACTATGTTACTACAGTACTTACTTACTATGTTACTACAGTACTTACTTACTATGTTACTACAGTACTTACTATGTTACTACAGTACTTACTATGTTATTACAGTACTTACTATGTTACTACAGTACTTACTTACTATGTTACTACAGTACTTACTTACTATGTTACTACAGTACTTACTTACTATGTTACTACAGTACTTACTTACTATGTTACTACAGTACTTACTATGTTACTACAGTTTTATGTTAGCTGATATTATGATTTCTAAAGATGGTTATATGTGATGTGTTGGAATCTGAAGTTCAGTTTGTACAACAAAAAAGCTTAACGTAGATGAGAAGATAGACAATGTGAAACATACAATAGATTTTGTGAGAGCATTTGACCATAGAGTTTAAATCTCTTGTTGATCAGCAGTGAGTTTGATAAATGAGTGTACAACACACACACACACACACACACACACACACACACACACACACACACACACACACACACACACACACACACACACACACACACACACACACACACACACACACACACACACACACACACACACACACACACAAACCTATACAATTGAATCCAATCCAATGTTGCCACCTTGTGGAGAAGAGTGTGTGCACACACCAAGGCGTGCATGTACAGGACAGTTCATCACTATACACATGCCCACATGCTTAACCACTTATTAGCCTTCTATAGTCTAGGCTTGTGATGGACTAATAGAAGGCGGGCTGCGGACCACACTACTGGCCAATAAGGAGGGGTCATTGTCAGTCTTAGCCAATGAGGAGCAGTAGTGTTGCTCTCCTGGGCAATGACAGTGCATTGCTGAGCCTGAGATGGTGAGGATGAGGACCCCTCCAGAGGTCTGTGTGGTCCACAGATTTACTAACATCAACGCTGTATGTGTGTTTGTGTGTGTGTGTTTATGCATGGGTCTGTGTGTGTGTGTGTGTGTGTGTGTGTACAATGTGTGATGTAAGAGTGAAAATGTGAGAATTTCTCTTGCGTAGCAGACACCTAACAGGTAAGGCCTGGAATTGCTCCTGACCACATGACATGACCTGTACAAACTCGGCATCTTTGTTAGTAAATCACGTTTGAAGAAGCTGAGCGCTACTCAAACCATCAGAGGAGAGGTGTGAGACATCAATGGAAGAAGACAGGAGGAGACTGCAGAGCTGATAGAGAAGGGTGGGAAAAGGAGGGATGGTTAAAGGAGAGGTGTGGGGCAGAAGAGCTACCTTGAGGTGGTGGTTTAATTGGCAGGCCTAGAAGAGACAGGAAAGAGAAGCTACAGTGGTAGTAAGTCCCCACCACCCCTTTAAAGCGCTTCGATATCCATGATTATTAACAGCTTATTTTTAATAAAGGATGGCATTATCAGCACATACAGAGAATGTCAAAACCATCTCTCACAATATGCAACGGATACTATGCTCAAGAGCTACAATACACCTGTAGAGGCATATCTCTCTCCCTCTCTCCCTCCCTCTCTCCCTCTCTCCCTGATGATGATGGTTTCCCAGGCAACCCAGCCAGACTTGTGAAACCCCTGGCCTCGGAGGGATGTGAAGGCTGTTGAATAGAGCGACGTGAGAATTAAAACAACCCAACTACATGTAGGTCTCAGGAGACTTTGTTTCAGGACAGGAGACGACGCGAGGAAAGGAGGTCATATGGTTTTGCTCTGTGGTACTGTGTCAGTAGTTTGTATGGATTAAAGAGGAAAATAGATAGAAAAAGAGAAATGTGAAAGAGGAGAGGAAAATAGAAAAAGGCTAGTAGTACTCTGAGAGCATCCATTCCAAGTAATATTCAAACACACAGCTAAAGAGGAGAGAGTAATATTAATTCACACAGCTAAAGAGAAGAGAGTAATATTCAATCACACAGCTGAAGAGGAGAGAGTAATATTAAATCACACAGCTAAAGAGGAGAGAGTAATATTCAATCACACAGCTGAAGAGGAGAGAGTAATATTCAATCACACAGCTGAAGAGGATAGAGTAATATTCAATCACACAGCTAAAGAGGAAAGAGTAATATTCAATCACACAGCTGAAGAGGAGAGTAATTTTCAATCACACAGCTAAAGAGGAGAGAGTAATATTCAATCACACAGCTAAAGAGGAGAGTAATTTTCAATCACACAGCTAAAGAGGAGAGAGTAATATTTAATCACACAGCTGAAGAGGAGAGAGTAATATTCATTCACACAGATAAAGAGAAGAGAGTAATATTCAATCACACAGCTGAAGAGGAGAGAGTAATATTCATTCACACAGCTAAAGAGAAGAGAGTAATATTTAATCACACAGCTGAAGAGGATAGAGTAATATTCAATCACACAGCTAAAGAGGAAATAGTAATATTCAATCACACAGCTAAAGAGGAGAGTAATTTTCAATCACACAGCTAAAGAGGAGAGAGTAATATTCAATCACACAGCTAAAGAGGAGAGTAATTTTCAATCACACAGCTAAAGAGGAGAGAGTAATATTTAATCACACAGCTGAAGAGGAGAGAGTAATATTCATTCACACAGATAAAGAGAAGAGAGTAATATTCAATCACACAGCTGAAGAGGAGAGAGTAATATTCAATCACACAGCTAAAGAGGAGAGAGTAATATTCAATCACACAGCTGAAGAGGAGAGAGTAATATTCATTCACACAGATAAAGAGAAGAGAGTAATATTCAATCA
>NC_092086.1:31257590-31389747 GCF_045679555.1 Salvelinus alpinus | reverse complement strand
GTACCACAGGGTTTAATTCTCGGGCCGACTCTTTTCTCTGTATACATCAATGATGTTGCTCTTGCTGCGGGCGATTCCCTGATCCACCTCTACGCAGACGACACCATTCTATATACTTCCGGCCCTTCCTTGGACACTGTGCTATCTAACCTCCAAACGAGCTTCAATGCCATACAACACTCCTTCCGTGGCCTCCAACTGCTCTTAAACGCTAGTAAAACCAAATGCATGCTTTTCAACCGTTCGCTGCCTGCACCCGCACGCCCGACTAGCATCACCACCCTGGACGGTTCCGACCTAGAATATGTGGACATCTATAAGTACCTAGGTGTCTGGCTAGACTGCAAACTCTCCTTCCAGACTCATATCAAACATCTCCAATCCAAAATCAAATCAAGAATCGGCTTTCTATTCCGCAACAAAGCCTCCTTCACTCACGCCGCCAAACTTACCCTAGTAAAACTGACTATCCTGCCGATCCTCGACTTCGGCGATGTCATCTACAAAATAGCTTCCAACACTCTACTCAGCAAACTGGATGCAGTTTATCACAGTGCCATTCGTTTTGTTACTAAAGCACCTTATACGACCCACCACTGCGACCTGTATGCCCTAGTCGGCTGGCCCTCGCTACATGTTCGTCGTCAGACCCACTGGCTCCAGGTCATCTACAAGGCTATGCTAGGTAAAGTGCCGCCTTATCTCAGTTCACTGGTCACGATGGCTACACCCACCCGCAGCACGCGCTCCAGCAGGTGTATCTCACTGATCATCCCTAAAGCTAAAACCTCATTTGGACGCCTTTCCTTCCAGTTCTCTGCTGCCTGCGACTGGAACGAATTGCAAAAATCTCTGAAGTTGGAGACTTTTATCTCCCTCAACAACTTTAAAAATCTGCTATCCGAGCAGCTAACCGATCGCTGCAGCTGTACATAGTCCATCTGTAAACTACCCACCCAATTTACCTACCTCACCCCCCATACTGCTTTTATTTATTTACTTTTCTGCTCTTTTGCACACCAGTACCAATATCTCTTCTTGCACATGATCATCTGATGATTTATCACTCCAGTGTTAATCTGCTAAATTGTAATTATTCGATTTATTGCCTACCTCATGCCTTTTGCACACATTGTATATAGATTCTCTTTTTTCTACCATGTTATTGACTTGTTTATTGTTTACTCCATGTGTAACTCTGTGTTGTCTGTTCACACTGCTATGCTTTATCTTGGCCAGGTCGCAGTTGCAAATGAGAACTTGTTCTCAACTAGCCTACCTGGTTAAATAAAGGTGAAATAAATAAAATAAAAATCTATGTTTGTCCTCTGTTGCGTGTCTTTATTTGTTTGCTTTAAGCCCTACTTTTTAATAAAATGATCAAATACAATCGCTGACTGTTTCCATGTTGATTCAATTGGCACAAGCGCGGAGTTGCCATCATACAGCAACGGTCGGTGGTTGTATTTTATTAGCGTTTTATTAAAATGTATGATTTCAGCAAACAAATGGCCTGCAACAGAGGACAAACACAGGTACACGGTAAGTGTTTAATAATTTACATTTTTAAGTATCGACGTATAGTTACTATAATTTTTGGGCAACATCATATCCGTATTTTACTCCAAGTATCGACTTGTAAAAAACAAAATAAGAATTGGTAGCGGAGTTTAGATACTTGGCTAGAATATAGACATGTTTCAGCATCTGAACGTACACAGCTATGGCAGAGCAGTGATTTAATTCATAAAGTTAACACACCCACTTAATTTAGTCCCATTGAAGGGGACTAAACCAGCTAATTTGCACAAATAACAATTGTGAGAATAAGCATGTATTTGCTTGCGTAATGTTGGATCGTCATTGAACTTGTTAGTTTGGTAGTTACCTAGCCTTTAGCTAACTTTTCACTTAGTTAACTTACGTTAACTAGCAAGTTAACACATTTGCTAGCTATATTATTTATTTATTGACATTCACACCAAATAGATAGTTACTTAGCTATAATGGTACATCGTGTATTTATAGTTAGTAAACGTTCATAAACTTACCCGTCCCCAACCACGACACACTTTATGGCCTGCATTGTTCCGGACCGTATTACCAGACTGGTCCAGATGCGTTTACTAGCTTGGGTGCTAGCTTAGTTACCCACTCCTTTGTCTGAACTTGTTCAAACTTGAAATGTCTGGAATGATTTGGTCAAAGTAAGACTGATTGACAAGGTTAATGTCTGTCTTTTCGAAAGTGTCCGATAAGATATATATTTTTGAAGTGATCTTGCTACATTCCCATACTTTCTCAACTGGAAATTATGGAGCAAACAGCTGCTACCACCCATTGATAAAAAACAGAGCTGCGTTTTACATCGCAAAACCGTGCGGAACTATCCGTTCACCGGGTCACTTCCGGTTGCTTTAGACGCCCACGCACGGATTTAAATCACTGATGTGCAGTAGTTTAATCCTAAAACAAAATACAGTACATTGTGATAAAACGAAAGAAGCATCAAATTAAGAAAATGGATATGAACTTGTATCTTTCACATAACATACATCCAATTATTTAGAAGTAAGTTAGCCGTTTGAAAACGTGTACCAAAATACACATTTGAGAAGTGTGAACAACTTTTTCAGTTTTCAGGTAGTGTGGAGTTATCAGAAGATAATATGCTGACATCGTGATGTTAATATACGGTATGCAAAGGTATCTGGTATACTTAGTAACCAGAACAGTATAAGAGAGACTAGTTTATCCAAATGATTATATCCTCAAAACAATAACAGAGTATTTACGGACACCATAGACAGTTACACCATGATGACGTTGCCGGATATCATTGCATTGCAACTTCCGGAGTCACACTGTTAATGTTCCGTTTGACCAAAACTGGAAAAGAAGGGTGGATTTATCGTTTGGGGTGGGGTACCTCGTCAAAAGACGAAAATATGAATGTTAAAAACTCCAGACAACGATGGCAGTATGCACTGTTGTATCTTCTTAACTTGTAAATAAGATTCCGGTGGATAATCGCCGTTGCAGACATTGTCTTATGGCGGGTCTGTCTTATTTAGTGTTCCGTTTTTCGGGGTCCGCTGGTCGGACTTATGGGGTGTTTTCTAAAGGATTGACCAGGACTTTGTTGATATTTTTTGATCTCGCTTGGCGACTGCGAATCAGATTCCCATACCTCTATCTCATCGCTTCGATGATGTTCAATGTGCGATTACAGGTAAACATATTCCTGGCTAACCTTGCACCTTAACGGTGCATACAGTTAGCTAGAGCGAATATATTATCTTATCTTCACAGATTGACTGAGCTATCTTAGCAGCTAGCTCGCTTGCTAGCTAACGTTTGTTAACGCGACAGCTAAATAAAGGTAATTTGCTAGCTAGTCTAAGAAGCCACAGCATAAGATTTGGCAATGCAAATCAAGTTTGAAGTACAGTATCACGACCATAAAGAAGGCAGATTTAGAAACCCACTGCCCACTTTGACACGTCATGCTTTGTGAGTGTCATTTCTTGTATTCATACATTCACCATATGTCAGATTTCCAATTTTTAGCTAACTGTCTTTGTCTTTTCCTATTTGCAGGTCCATATTGAGATTCACTGAGTGAGTTACAACTGCCACAATTGAGGACCCAACACCCCTGACTCTGCTCATTTGTGGGCATCCTCAGTCAGAACTTTCCAAAGAGACCCTGCAGACCTCACACAATCAACAATGTGGAAGAGGGCACTAGTATCAGGGGCCAGTATGACAATGCGCAATGTTACACGACCGTTGTCTCAGCCACCCCTTGTCATAGGAACCCAGTGCCTTTGCTTGGGAAGGACACCATGATGATGTCATTAACAATGGCCGCTGGGGTGTGCTGAGATTTGTGAGGTTGTACTGGGATATATCTCTCACAGCCACTCACCACCAGAGATTCTTGAGCTACCCATCTGGTCAGAGGAGACATAGTAAAGGATGACCAGTGGAATTCGACACTGCCTTTTTGTCGCAGACCACAAGGAGGACTGAGAAACAAAAATTACAATGACAACAATGTAATGAATGTTTTTGGAACCTTTCTTATTTCTTCTTCCTCTTAGAGTTCTGCTTGATGTGTTCATCAGTGCACATCTGTAGTTGTCTCCGAAGGAAAAACTGGAAACTTGTCATATAGTTCCCCTCATAATGAAACACAGTATCCACTAGCTTGCATCTCCACCGCATGACATAAACCAGTGCATGTTTTCTATTCTCAGTGGTTTGGGCATTTGTTTTGAGCGGTTTTGAAAAAGTTTGTTGGCCAATGGAAAGATGGTGCAGTGAGTTGGAAAGTGGAAGAGGAGAAATTTCTGTGTAGGTCAGCAGGGCTACTGTTACAACCTTTCAGTGTAGCTCAGCAGAGCTACTGTTACAACCTTTCAGTGTAGCTCAGCAGGGCTACTGTTACAACCTTTCAGTGTAGCTCAGCAGAGCTACTGTTACAACCTTTCAGTGTAGCTCAGCAGGGCTACTGTTACAAACTTTCAGTGTAGGTCAGCAGGGCTACTGTTACAACCTTTCAGTGTAGCTCAGCAGGGCTACTGTTACAACCTTTCATTGTAGCTCAGCAGAGCTACTGTTACAACCTTTCAGTGTGGGTACGGTCACCTTTCAGTGTGGGTACGGTCACCTTTCAGTTATAGAAATGGCAAGGTGCTTGTTGTGTAATGTGCATCTATCCTTAGTGTCACTTCTTCTCACTGATTTGGAATGGAATGTTGCAGTGTAGGTGTCAGGCAAAGAGGAAGGATCCAGGAAAGGAATGACTGCATGACACACACACACACTTGTGTCACCCACTTCTCTGTATCGGTCAATGGAGCTAACGAGGTGGCATTTTAGATCTGAAATAAATGGTTTATGATTTTGTCTTTGGTATGCACTCCTCCTTATTTCTCAGTAAAGTGTTTATGGGTTTTGTCAATTCTTGAGTCACTGTATTAAAAGGGTAAGGAATTTAATATGGTTGTACCTCCTTGGAAACAATTAATTATTAAACAATCAACTATTTCTGTAATTTTATATTCTATGAAATTACTTTTAGGTTATAATCTTCATCATCTTGGATTCATACACACAACACTAACCTCTACCCTTCTACACCCTCATGGTAATGTTTACTTAAGTGGGTAAGATCTATAGTAAGGATTTTTGTGTTAAATCTGTTATTTAACCCGTATATCTCATCCAATCTATTATTAGAGAGTGTCCAGAGGGCATAGCAGAGATACCATTTCAAAGGAGAACAGTGGGACTATTGAGGTCATTCATTCATCCTCCCAAGATGGTATAGATATACATAGCCCACAGATCATTTGCAATGTGGATCAATTCATTTAATTAAATGTGGATTTCAGACAATTTAATTACAGTCAATTCAACATATCCCCTTATGGATGAGGCAGGACATTGTCTGCAATCAAGATGATCCATTGGTAAAGCTGCTGCTGATCTGTTAAAGATTGTCTTAGAAACATATTGTAAGGGAGTGAACGTTATTTATAATAAGGGTTACATGGAGAAAATCAGACCTCTGAAATGAAAATGGTTCGCCCTTCCTTCAGCAAAACATATTTGACCTAAACCCTCCCTGAATGCTTGAAAAAAAACAAGTGACCCTCTATACCCAAAATGATAATTTAAACAAAGTGAATAGCAGAGAACATGCCTACCGTTTACCCTCACTTCTTGGACAGGCCAGAACCTTAGATATGCAGTTTTAGAAACTGTTCTTCATCCTGTAAGCATTATATGGCAACTCAGGAATGTTGATAGCAAGAGTAGGGGTGGAAAGATCTCCTTTATTGTAAAAGCATTGCATGAACCTTTCATCTTATTTGCAGGACCAATAAAAAATGGCCTTTTATAAAAAATTTACATATTAGCAGAATTGTTTTAATACCGCGCAAATTCGCGAAATGACAGGCTAAGAATGGACAGAGAGATAGGCCTCTGTGTTCATCTTAACATATTTCTCTAATGCCAAATCAGTGTCTTGTTTGCAACTAAACTGTCCCTATTTGCAAATAATAAAATCTGAGACGTCATTAGGAATCTGAGCATAGTACTTTCAAAAGTTAGGTTTACCTTTCCACCTCAGACAGAGTGACCTGCTACCGACGCAGAAAAATGTAAGCTGCTGGCTAGGGTTTCCTTAAAATCTGTCTGGGTTTAAACATCTTTTATTGTACAGAAAGTGAATAGCTTAATCAATTGATAGTGACAGAATTAAAGTAAAAAAATGTGTCTCCTCGGCTATATAAGGTTGTAGCTCAGCATCTGAATGTCAAAGAAATGAAACAATAATATCCCTATATGCATGGGAGTCTTTCCTTGGTATTTTACAGCTTGTTTCTAGCATAAAGCATTGCGGACCAAATCACTGTTATAGATCACTTTATATAATCGGATCCATTTTATTTTCTTCAAAATCTTAAGCAAACAAGAGGTAGGTCTGTGCTTTTTGCCATTTTCTTTCATTAAAAGTAGGCCTATGGTACCCTCTCATACCCGTTCATTTCGAGTCTCGGTTTTAACTTAATAGCTTATGGATATAGCAGTCTATAGCCTAATTTTGTCTGTCAAACAAGAAACCTACCTCTTATTTCTTAAATAGGTAGAAATAGGCTCCAACACAAAGCCCTATTGTTGTTAGTAAAATGAAGTCTAATTAAAATGAATACTCAAATGTGCCTACTTTCAGCACCATGAGCTGTCCATTTTAGTTTGCTTGTGCCGCAGCTGCAGCTGCAGCTTCAAGTTTCAGCACCACAATGTAAGTTACTCGAATCTGTATTATTGTGAGGTCAATAACTCTGATAAATAGCCCTACATCATGGGCAAGAAACATATGGTTTTAAATCAAATCAATTATAGTAGTAGCAAGCTATCAAAGTTGACCTCCGGTCCTCCTCATCTTCACGCTCTCCTCGAACTGAGCAGAAAATAAACTATAGGCTAGTCCGCACACAAGATAGTGAGTTTTTTGGACTAGGCCTAATCAAAAATTATTTTCGGAAGAAGCTTTTGACGCTCCTCCTGACCTGCCACCATAGGCCTAAACAGCACAGCCATTGGTTAGGCAGCACACAAAAAAGTGTTTGATCAGCAAGAGCAGAGCAGACCAGGGCTCAGTGTTGGAATTTCCATTGCAGTGTGTAAAGCTGCCTAGTTTTATTTACACCATCCCAGCAGCTATCTTAGAAATATAACTTTGCCCTGTGCTTCTCCAAGCATGCACTTCGTAGCCTATAGGCTATGGATCATTTGATTGAGACCACACTAAATAGCCTATAGGCACAATTGATATTTCACACCCAGTGGAGAATCAGAGATGAAGGGCGGCACCGGACACACATCAATACATAGCCTAATAAGCAACTAATTCTAAAACACTGAGAAATATTGAAATTTCATCAATTAAAAATGACACGACCCTCCCCTGAACTAGATTTGAAAAACTTAACCCCCCCCTTGACTGAAATTGGAAAAGCATGACCCTCCTCCATTTTCCTCCAGGTACCCATTATGTAAATGTGGATCCTTCACTAATGAAACAATAATACTGTATTAAATATGCATAACAGAATATGGTTTGAATAGTCATAATGGCGGTTGTCCTATAGCTCACCAAGAGCTAAGAATTTGTGAGAATTGTTGGGTAGTACATCCTTTATAGGAGAATTGTTTGGTAGTGTATCCTTTTATCTTGACTTTGCTACAAGCTACAACTAGAGCTGATGCTCTATGTTTGTCCACACGGTGGCAGCAGCTCCTCACTGCTAGTTTACCACCTTCCCAACTCTTGCTGAAAGCACATCACTCATGCCCCCTAGACCTAGTATAAATGGAAAATATAGAAGTGAGACAAAATAAGTAATTTGCTTTTTGGTCAATAGTAATGTCTATCACTGGTGACTTAGTCCTACCATCATTTTAACAGCGAACAGCTCTCTGATTCTCCAGCTCTCTGATTCTCCTCTTTTCTTATCTCAGATACAATCTCCCCAAAACTCTTTAACTAGATGTACTTGTAATGTAAAAGTGTCAATGTGTAGTGAAACAAACATTATGCTGTAAGCCCACCAACAGCCCTACATTGCACTCGCTGATTAAACTCAACTCCACGATTTACGAGTGATGACTAATGTTGGTGGACTGGACCTCCAACATCACATCAAGTGATTTTGTTTGTAAAAAACCCCCGACTGATTTCAGCACCCAAAGAATAGCCCGCAAATACACACGACATTGTTGTGTGCTGAAATCAGTCGTTTTTATAAAAATGTTGGCACTCCAGTCCGCCCACACAGTCTGCCAACTCCATCGTAAATCATGGAGTTGAGTTTAGTCGGCTAACTTGGCACTTTCCTTTGCTATGGCTTGCACTCTGGATTTGTAGATCTGCAAAATGTTGATACCTCGCACAGTGCAAACTGTACCCGGACGAAAACTTCCGACCAAGTATTTCAATGGCAGGCACATGTAAAAACCATAAGGTTGCTAAGGCAACTGCTTTATAATTATCTATGTGGCAACCCCGAACCCTCCACCTCCTCTTTGGAAAAGAACATGGATTATTCATTTCTCTGGGATTTGCCACATGAAAATATTTTAATAATAGGGTTAACATAAAGGACTGACAGAAACAGAATGGGAGAGAGAGTGAGTGGATCAAGCTGATCCTAACTGTTATAGGCCAATTTCTATTTTGCCCTGTTTATCAATCAACTGACTGGCTTTCTTGATATCTATAGTATTCTCTCTGGTATGCAATCTGGTTTCCCCTCAGGTTATGGATGTGTCACTGCAACCTTAAAGGTCCTAAATGATGTCACCATTTCCCTTGATTCTAAGTAATGTTGTGCTGCTATTTTTATTGACTTGGCCAAAGCTTTTGATACAGTAGACCATTCCATTCTTGTGGGCCGGATAAGGAGTATTGGTGTCTCTGAGGGGTCTTTGGCCTGGTTTGTTAACTACCTCTCTCAAAGAGTGCAGTGTATTAAGTTAGAATATCTGCTGTCTCAGCCGCTGCCTGTCACCAAGGGAGTACCCCAAAGCTCGATCCTAGGTCCCACGCTCTTCTCAATTTACATCAGCAACATAGCTCAGGCAGTAGGAAGCTCTCTCATTCATTTATATGCAGATGATACAGTCTTATACTCAGCTGGCTACTCCCCGGAGTGTCCAACAAGCTTTCTCTGCCCTTAAACTTGGTCTGAACACCTCCAAAACAAAGGTCATGTGGTTTGGTAAGAAGAATGCCTCTCTCCCCACTGGGTGTGATTACTACCTCTGAGGGTTTAGAGCTTGAGGTAGTCACCTCATACAAGTACTTGGCAGTATGGCTAGACAGTACACTGTCCTTCTCTCAGCACATATCAAAGCTGCAGGCTAAGGTTAAATCTAGACTTGGTTTCCTCTATCGTAATCGCTGCTCTTTCACCCCAGCTGCCAAACTAACCCTGATTCAGATGACCATCCTACCCATGATAGATTACAGAGACGTAATTTATACATTGGGGTAAGGGTGCTCTCGAGCAGCTAGATGTTCTAGATGTACCATTCGGTCAACAGATTTGCCACCAATGCTCCTTATAGGACACATCACTGCACTCTATACTCCTCTGTAAACTGGTCATCTCTGTATACCCGTCGCAAGATTCACTGCTTGATGCTTATTTATAAAACCCTCTTAGGACTCACTCCCCCCTATTTGAGATATCTACTGCAGCCTTCATCCTCCACATACAACACCCGTTCTGCCAGTCATATTCTGTTAAAGGTACCCAAAGTAAACACATCCCTGGGTTGCTCCTCTTTTCAGTTCGCTGCAGCTAGCGACTGGAACGAGCTGCAACAAACACTCAAACTGGACAGTTTTATCTCTTCATTCGAAGACTCAATCATGGACACTCTTACTGACAGTTGTGGCTGTTTCGCGTAATGTATTGTTGTCTCTACCTTCTTGCCTTTGGGCTGTTGTCTGTGCCCAATAATGTTTGTTCCATGTGTTGTGCTGCTACCATGTTGTGTTTCTACCATGTTGTTGTCGTGTTGTATTGCTACCATGCTGTGTTGTCATGTGTTGCTGCCATGCTATGTTGTTGTCTTAGGTCTCTCTTTATGTAGTGTTGTGGTGTCTCTCTTGTCGTGATGTGTGTTTTATCCTATATTTGTATTTTTAATCCCCCTGTCCCCGCAGGAGGCCTTTTGTCCTTTGGTAGGCTGTTATTGTAAAAAATTATTCGTTCTTAACTGACTTGCCTAGTTAAATAAAGGTTCAATTAAATAAAAAATAAAAAAATAAGTAGATTTATCTTTCCCCTCAAATCCAGTCAACCACCATTTGTATACAGGCTACACTCAGAAACATGGAGGATGCAACATGAAGATAGTCTATTTAGCCTCTGGCTTATATTTTTATTTATTTTATTTAACTAAGCAAGTCCTATAGCAACCAGGCAAGTCCTATGTGTTCTATAACAACAAGGATGTGAGCTTTAGGCTACTTCTCTGTGTGATTTGGCCTGATGACCTGATGATGATGTGTGTGTGTGTGTATAAGTGATAATTCTGCTACAGAGTGGTGTGTGTGTGTTTGTTCATACATGGTCACACAGGTGCATAGTCTGTGTGCATTGGGGCATGTGCGTCCGTGCATGCGTATCTGAGTGTGTCCATATGCTGCTTTCCATGTGCTTAATACAGGGTGATAATGAACTTTGTTTGGATGTGATAATGATGTATTTTGTACTGTGAACTTGCTGTAGGTGTAGACTGTAGGTGTAGACTGTAGGTGCAGACTGTAGGTGCAGACTGTAGGTGCAGACTGTAGGTGTAGACTGTAGGTGTAGACTGTAGGTGCAGACTGTAGGTGTAGACTGTAGGTGTAGACTGTAGGTGTAGACTGTAGGTGTAGACTGTAGGTGTAGACTGTAGGTGTAGACTGTAGGTGTAGACTGTAGGTGTAGACAGTAGGTGTAGACTGTCGGTGTAGACTGTAGGTGCAGACTGTAGGTGTAGACTGTAGGTGTAGACTGTAGGTGTAGACTGTAGGTGTAGACTGTAGGTGTAGACTGTAGGTGTAGACTGTAGGTGCAGACTGTAGGTGTAGACTGTAGGTGTAGACTGTAGGTGTAGACTGTAGGTGTAGACTGTAGGTGGGGTGCATTCGGAAAGTATTTTGTTACGTTACAGCCTGATTCTAAAATACACAATACCCCATAATGACAACACGAAAGCAGGCTTTTATACATTTTTGCAAATGTATTACAAATAAAAAACAGAAATGCTTTATTTGCGGAAGTATTCATACCCTTTGTGAAGGGAAGGGGGGAAAGCTGATAATAGGAAGCCTCTGTCTTTAAGAGGTCAGAATCATGTATAGCTCTGAGCTGTATTTCCTCACATCACAATCTGACATTGTTGTTGGTTTACTTAACAAAACACCTCAAATATGTCCGTTTCTTGTAGGGACACTACTACATCATCAACAAGAGTGGCAGTCACTCACTCACTCTCATGTGCATTTGTAAAGGATACAGTCCTACATTACTATTCCAAGTTCACCATGCATGGAAAATGGATTAGCCATTCTAAATGTAATCAAACATGAATCCAGTTCATGTAATCTCAAATGCATTAGTAAAAAACTGTGATTGCACATGATCTTTCCGGATTGGACGTTGAGAATTGGTAATAATGATATGAGTATGAGATTACTGATGTTGTTTGAGGCAGTAGAATGACTGTAGTGCTGGCTGCGTTCAGCAGAGCAGGCCACAGCATTGTGGAAAATAAATATTATGTAGAGAAACCATGTAGATTAGAATAAGCAATCTCTATTCATGACATTTCTATCTTAAATGCTCCACAACGGTTTCCTGCTGAACATGCCCGTGCGTTGGTACCAAGGCTGGTTACAGTATATGGATCCACTTGATGGTTAAGCAAAAAATACCAGCTTTTTGCATGTACACTTGTTCATGCAAAGTGTGCAAAGTTTGAACAAGGATGGGAACAGGTGACAGGTACTTTGCATGTAACCTGACCTCGCAACTGAATTAAAGTTGTGTGTGTGTGTGGGGGTGTGTGTGTGTGTGTTGTATGTGTGTGTGTGTGTGTGTGTGTGTGTGTGTGAGAGAGAGAGAGAGAGATTGGTGATGTTATCTCTACTCCTGCCAACATGTTGGAATTAAAATGGGCCATAAGCACAAAAGAGCATTTCAATCTTCTCAGTGTGTGTATTAGTATTACATTTTAGTTTTTTTTAAATCACGTGTTTCATCATGCGTTTGTGTGTTTCTGTTTCTATAGTCCCTAAATTGAGCCCATAGCTGAAGTGTTGAATGATGCAATATTGTAAAAGGTAATATGGCTGTCAATAATGACACAGTTGATTTATTAGTAGTACACATCATTTGACTGTGACAAACACTGTAAATGTTTGGCTCACTCAGAAGTCTACTCATGAAAAACTGCACCAACATAATGCATTCAATGTTGCAGATTTTTGGCTTTTGTTCCAATATACCCCCACAACAGGTATATTGGTTTTAGAGGGATCATAGTTCATCTAAATGTGTTTGTATACCTATCACACTATTGTTTCATATGATAGTAATATCCTTTTTCCGTTAGTCAAATACTCTGCCATGGAGCTGATGCCCCTTGAGCTACTTTCCTGATTAGGACTGATATGGTTTAGATGCCAAAGATTGGCTGATTTTTGACACACAGCATGCGTAGAGAACCAACAACATTATAGATAGATAGATTGTCCAAATAAAACTCATTAAATCAGGCTGATCATCTGTATAAATATCTATTTGTCAATAAGTTGTGTTCATGAACACATACAGCAGGTAGAACTGGTAGACAGCAGCATTCTGCATTACGAGAAGATAAATATTAAGAGGAAATTCCAGAGGTGTTTGGAGGCAGTCGTTGACACCTACTTTACAGTAGTTACATAACCAATGAGAGGAACCTGGTTTACTTACTGACACGTTTCTGGTTCCTGGACACGGTGCTGTCTTTGTATACCTCCAGACCAACCAGACCCAGACAGAGTAACAACAGAGACCATGGGACTCATTTGGGCCCTTGAATTTCACAGATGAGATCCATGGCTGGAAAAGAAGTGGAAAGAGATTGGAGTCGGATAGCAACAACGCATAAAGAGGAAGTCCTGCCACACAGAGCTTCCTGTGGCCTCTGTTAAGTCACTTTCCCCCCTGCCCCCCCTTGGATTCCCTTCCTTCTTGCTACCCATGGACTGACCCCCGCCCCCGCCCCCAATCCCCTTTCACACCCTAAAAGGAAGGAAGTATCTGTCACCCTATCCCCCTGCCAGGCCCAAACCAGACCCCCCTCTCCTCCACTCCCCTCAACTCCTACCTCAGTTGGGTAGTCTAGCCTGTGGTTTAAGGGGTATTAATCAAATTAAATCAAATTTTATTTGTCACATGCGCCGAATACAACAGGTAGACCTTACAGTGAAATGCTTACTTACAAGCGCTAACCAACAATGCAGTTTAAAAAATACAAAATAAAAATACGAATAAGAAATAAAAATAACAAGCAGCAGTAAAATAACAATAGCGAGGCTATATACAGGGGGTACCGGTACAGAGTCATTGTGCGGAGGCATCGGTTAGTCAAGGTAATTGAGGTAATATGTACATGTAGGTAGAGTTATTAAAGTGACTATGCATAAATAATAACAGAGTAGCAGCAGTGTAAAAGGGGGGGGGGGGGGGGGCAATGCAAATAGTCTGGGTAGCTATTTGATTAGATGTTCATGAATCTTATGGCTTGGGGGTAGAAGCTGTTTAGAAGCCTCTTGGACCTAGACTTGGGGCTCTGGTACTGCTTGCCATGTGGTAGCAGAGAGAACAGTCTATGACTAGGGTAGCTGGAGTCTTTGACAATGTTTAGGGCCCTCCTCTGACACCGCTTGGTATAGAGGTCCTGGATGGCAGGAAGCTTGGCCCCAGTGATGTACTGGGCCGTTCGCACTACATTCTGTAGTTTCCGTACCAGGCAGTGATGCAACCAGTCAGGATGCTCTCGAGGCAGCTGTAGAACCTTTTGAGGATCTGAGGACCCATGCCAAATCTTTTCAGTCTCCTGAGGGGGAATAGGTTTTGTCGTGCCCTCATCACGACTGTCTTTGTGTGCTTGGACCATATTAGTTTGTTGGTGATGTGGACACCAAGAAACTTGAAGCTCTCAACCTGCTTCACTACAGCCCCATCGATGAGAATGGGGGCGTGCTCGGTCCTCCATTTCCTGTAGTCCACAATCGTCTCCTTTGTCTTGATTACGTTGAGGGAGAGGTTGTTGTCCTGGCACCACACGTCGAGGTCTCTGACCTCCTCCCTATAAGCTGTCTCGTCGTTGTCGGTGATCAGGCCTACCACTGTTGTGTCATCGGCAAGCTTAATGATGGTGTTGAAATCGTGCCTGGCCGTGCAGTCATGAGTGAACAGGGAGTACAGGAGGGGACTGAGCACGCACCCCTGAGGTGCCCCCGTGTTGAGGATCAGCTTGGTGAATAGAGACTCATTGTCACGGTGGTCCTCCTCCTCTTCAACCGAAAAGGAGGAGTATTGAGGGAACCAAGGCGCAGCGGGTTGTGAACACATAATATTTATTAAAGACAAGACGAAAACACGAACTTCACTATAAACTAACAAAACAACAAACGGAGTAGACAGACCTGAACGACGAACTTACATTAAACACGAGAACGCACGAACAGGGAAAATAGCCTACACATAAAAATGACGATGTACAACACAAACCGAACAGTCCCGTATGGTGCGACAAACACTGACACAGGAGACAACCACCCAGAACGAACACAGTGAAACAACCTACCTAAATATGACTCTCAATTAGAGGAACGCAAAACACCTGCCTCTAATTAAGAGCCATACCAGGCAACCCTAAACCAACATAGAAACACACAACATAGAATGCCCACCCAAACTCACGTCCTGACCAACTAACACATACAACAAACTAACAGAAATAGGTCAGGAACGTGACATAACCCCCCCCCATAAGGTGCGAACTCCGGGCGCACCAGCACAAAGCCTAGGGGAGGGTCTGGGTGGGCATCTGACCACGGTGGTGGCTCAGGATCAGGGCGAGGTCCCCACCCCACCATAGTCAATCCCAGCTTCCCTCTCCCCCTACAAATGACCACCCTCATACTACACCCACTTAATCCCTTGGGTAACATCAATACAAGGGGCAGCCCCGGGATAGAGGGATAGCTCAGGACAGAGGGATAGCTCAGGATAGAGAGGTAGCTCAGGATAGAGAGGTAGCTCAGGATAGAGGGGCAACTCCGGACTGAAAGGCAGCTCCGGACAGAGAGACAGCTCTGGACTGAGGGGCAGTTCTGGGTAAATAGCCGCTCTGGGCTAAGGGACAGCTCATGACTGGCTGACGACTCTGGACGCTCATGGCTGGCTGACGGCTCTGGACGCTCATGGCTGGCTGACGGCTCTGGACGCTCATGGCTGGCTGACGGCTCTGGACGCTCATGGCTGGCTGACGGCTCTGGACGCTCATGGCTGGCTGACGGCTCTGGACGCTCATGGCTCGCTGACGGCTCTGGACGCTCATGGCTCGCTGACGGCTCTGGACGCTCATGGCTCACTGACGGCTCTGGACGCTCATGGCTCACTGACGGCTCTGAACGCTCATGGCTGGCTGACGGCTCTGGACGCTCATGGCTGGCTGACGGCTCTGGACGCTCATGGCTCACTGACGGCTCTGGCAGATCCTGTCTGGTTGGCGGCTCTGGCAGATCCTGTCTGGTTGGCGGCTCTGGCAGATCCTGTCTGGTTGGCGGCTCTGGCAGATCTTGTCTGGTTGGCGGCTCTGGCAGATCTTGTCTGGTTGGCGGCTCTGGCAGATCCTGTCTGGTTGACGGCTCTGGCAGATCCTGTCTGGTTGGCGGCTCTGGCAGATCCTGTCTGGTTGGCGGCTCTGGCAGATCCTGACTGACGACTGGCTCTAGCGGCTCCTGACTGACTATCGGCTCTGACGGCTCGGGACAGACGGGCGGCTCTAATGGCTCGGGACAGACGGATGGCTCAGACGGCGCTGGGGAGACGGATGGCTCAGACGGCGCTGGGGAGACGGATGGCTCAGATGGCGCTGCGGAGACGGATGGCTCAGATGGCGCTGCGGAGACGGATGGCTCAAACTGCTCCTGTCTGGCGGAAGGCTTTGGCTGCTCCTGTCTGGCGGAAGGCTCTGTAGGCTCATGGCAGACGGGCAGCTTTGCAGGCTCATGGCAGACAGGCAGTTCATGCGCCGTTGGGCAGACGGCAGACTCTGGCCGGCTGAGACGCACTGTAGGCCTGGTGCGTGGTGCCGGAACTGGAGGCACCGGACTGGGGACACGCACTTCAAGCCTAGTGCGGGGAGCAGGGACAGGGCACACTGGACTCTCAAAGCGTGCTATATTCCTGGTGCGTGGTACCGGCACTGGTGGCACCGGGCTGAGTGCACGCACATCAGGACGAGTACGGGGAGAAGGAACAGTGTGTACATGGCTCTGGAGACGCACAGGTGGCTTAGTGCGTGGTGCCGGAACTGGAGGCACCGGGCTGGAGACACGCACCATAGAGAGAGTGCGTGGAGGAGGAACAGGGCTCTGGAAACGCACTGGAAGCCCGGTGCGTAGTGTAGGCACTGGGGTTACTGGGCTGGGGCGGGGAGGTAGCGCCGGAAATACCGGACCGTGCAAGCGTACTGGCTCCCTTGAGCACCGAGCCTGCCCAACCTTACCTGGTTGAATGCTCCCCGTTGCCCGCCCAGTGCGGAGAGGTGGAATAACCCGCACCGGGCTATGTAGGCGAACCGGGGACACCATGCGTAAAGCTGGTGCCATGTAAGCCGGCCCAAGGAGACGTACTGGTGGCCAGATATGTAGGGCCGGCTTCATGACATTTGGCTCAATGCCCAATCTAGCCCTACCAGTGCGGGGAGGTGGAATAACCCGCACTGGGCTATGCACACGTACAGGGGACACCGTGCGCTCTACTGCGTAACACGGTGTCTGCCCGTACTCCCGCTCTCCACGGTTAGCCTGGTAAGTGGGCGCAGGTCTCCTACCTGCCCTTGGACCACTACCTCTTAGACACCCCCCAAGAAATTTTTGGGTGGTACTCACGGGCTTTTCCGGCTTCCGTGCTAGACGCGTCCCCTCATAACTCCGGTTCCCTTCTCCGGTTGCCTCTGCTCTCCTCAGTGCCTCCAGCTGTTCCCATGGGAGGCGATCCCTTCCAGCCAGGATCTCCTCCCATGTGTAGCAACCTTTACCGTCCAATACATCGTCCCAAGTCCATTCCTCCTTCTTGCGCTGTCCCTTACTCCGTTTACACCGCTGCTTGATTCTGGATTGGTGGGTGGTTCTGTCACGGTGGTCCTCCTCCTCTTCAACCGAAAAGGAGGAGTATTGAGGGAACCAAGGCGCAGCGGGTTGTGAACACATAATATTTATTAAAGACAAGACGAAAACACGAACTTCACTATAAACTAACAAAACAACAAACGGAGTAGACAGACCTGAACGACGAACTTACATTAAACACGAGAACGCACGAACAGGGAAAATAGCCTACACATAAAAATGACGATGTACACCACAAACCGAACAGTCCCGTATGGTGCGACAAACACTGACACAGGAGACAACCACCCACAACGAACACAGTGAAACAACCTACCTAAATATGACTCTCAATTAGAGGAACGCAAAACACCTGCCTCTAATTAAGAGCCATACCAGGCAACCCTAAACCAACATAGAAACACACAACATAGAATGCCCACCCAAACTCACGTCCTGACCAACTAACACATACAACAAACTAACAGAAATAGGTCAGGAACGTGACACTCATGGCGAATGGAGAATCCAGATTGACCCCTCGCCCCTACCACCTATTGGATAGGAGTAAACAATATAGTGGCAATTCCACCTAGCCAATCGGAGAGGTATACTACAAATCAGGATCAATGAGTTACACGGCTAACTTTGATAAACAACCAGAAATTACTAATGATTTCTGGTTCATTAAGAAATCTAAAATTAGATGTGTATTTTGGGTTGTTGAGTCAGTTAGACCATGCCCATTTCAAGGTTATCCCCCCCCCCAAAAAAAAATGTATCTCCAGAATATAAAGGCTGGTAAGCTGGCTAAGTCAATGCTCTTGCTTTGTAGTATACCCCTCATACGGCAAGATAACGCTACAGTATTACCATAGTAAATATATGGCAAGATGAAGCTACAGTATTACCATAGTAAATATATGGCAAGATAACGCTACAGTATTACCATAGTAAATATATAGCAAGATGAAGCTACAGTATTACCATAGTAAATATATAGCAAGATGAAGCTACAGTATTACCATAGTAAATATATGGCAAGATGAAGCTACAGTATTACCATAGTAAATATATGGCAAGATAACGCTACAGTATTACCATAGTAAATATATGGCAAGATGAAGCTACAGTATTACCATAGTAAATATATGGCAAGATAACGCTACAGTATTACCATAGTAAATATATGGCAAGATGAAGCTACAATATTACCATAGTAAATATATGGCAAGATGAAGCTACAGTATTACCATAGTAAATATATGGCAAGATGAAGCTACAGTATTACCATAGTAAATATATGGCAAGATGAAGCTACAGTATTACCATAGTAAATATATGGCAAGATGAAGCTACAATATTACCATAGTAAATATATGGCAAGATGAAGCTACAGTATTACCATAGTAAATATATGGCAAGATAACGCTACAGTATTACCATAGTAAATATATAGCAAGATGAAGCTACAGTATTACCATAGTAAATATATGGCAAGATAACGCTACAGTATTACCATAGTAAATATATGGCAAGATGAAGCTACAGTATTACCATAGTAAATATATGGCAAGATGAAGCTACAGTATTACCGTAGTAAATATATGGCAAGATTTTTATTGATAAATGTTTGATTTAACCTTTATTTAACTAGGCAAGTCAGTTATTAAGAACAAATTCTTATTTACAATGACAATAAGTATACCTATCCAGTCTTGTCAAATATACATGAAGCATGTAGGGGTTGTGGCTGAAGGTCAATTTGGGAGTGAGTATCTGAACTCCCCTCGCCCCACTTACAAGATAGGAAGTCGCCCCATCACCACCATCACCATCACCATCCCCCACCCATATCCCCCATCACCACCATCACCATCCCCCACCCATATCCCCCATCACCACCATCACCATCACCATCCCCCACCCATATCCCCCATCACCACCATCGCCATCCCCCACCCATATCCCCCATCACCACCATCGCCATCCCCCACCCATATCCCCCATCACCACCATCACCATCCCCCACCCATATCCCCCATCACCACCATCACCATCCCCCACCCATATCCCCCATCACCACCATCGCCATCCCCCACCCATATCCCCCATCACCATCACCATCCCCCACCCATATCCCCCATCACCACCATCACCATCCCCCACCCATATCCCCCATCACCATCACCATCCCCCACCCATATCCCCCATCACCACCATCACCATCCCCCACCCATATCCCCCATCACCATCACCATCCCCCACCCATATCCCCCATCACCACCATCACCATCCCCCACCCATATCCCCCATCACCATCAGCACCATCACCATCCCCCACCCATATCCCCCATCACCATCACCATCCCCCACCCATATCCCTTGTCTCAGTCTATGCCCACAAGCTATAGCATATATGAAGAAGGAGAATCATCAACCTAGTTATGATGGAAACCCTTGACTTGATAACTTTATAGTTCATTTTCATGGAAATTCCCTCTGTGAGGTCAGCATAGAAATTTACACAATCGAAACACTCTAATACAACATACCAACCTGTTCTACTGCTGTCCATCAATTGTGTTGCTCGGACCCTGTGTCGGGTCAAATCATGAGAGTATAATGGACACTCCCAAAATAAATTAGGGCATCTCCAAGCATGAAAGGATATTGATATTGTTCTAGACTGCTATTTTTAGGGCACCCCCAAGCCAATTGAAACCCTGACCAAGGGGAGAGTATCAGACCTCCTGAAAGACCTCCTTACATTCTCCAATGTAAAGGAAGCTACTCCGTCACTGACTTATGGTCAGTTTGGTGTAAGACGTGTAGTTTGGTTACTCTCTGATCAGTCAAATGGATATGATATAGATTTAGGATATACAGTATGTGTCTATACACTGTGGATTACATCTCAATCTGACTTATACAGTGAAGACTTTCTCAGTCTTTCCACTCTTTCACACTACACACTGGTACATGTGTGAACCAGGACAGCTATCAGCACCCCCTACAGTGAAGACTCTTTCAGAATTCTTGGTCCAACTGGTGGTGTGTTCTCAAACATCCCAAATACTATACCAATGCACCCATTTGCTTTATAAATCATATATTCTGGGTTTATATAAATACTGAAAAGTGTTGCCCTACAATCCCCATAGAAAGCCAGTGTGATGCTACTGTACAGCTATACTGTATGTAATGCAGCTGCCGCCTGACTGGATTATGAGGTGAATGGGTTTTGGGGGTAATGTGGGTGTGGGGGTCGTTCGACAGTTAGGGAGTTGGCGGCTGAAGGGGGAGGTAACCACTAACCTGCCCCCTGGTGTTACCGTGGAGACTGGAGCATATGAAGTCGTGTTGTTTCTCTGACTGTTCAATCAGGTCACGTGAAGTCGGTCAGGAGCGCCAGGCGCCCCAGCCATCTCGTCTGACATGAGGGAGAGCGTAATCTGCCAGATGCAGTGCCATGGGCACCCTCGGGGCATACGGCAACCGCCATCAGTGGCACACTGAGAGAGAGAGAGAGAGAGAGAGAGAGAGAGAGAGAGAGAGAGAGAGAGAGAGAGAGAGAGAGAGAGAGAGAGAGAGAAAGAGAGAGAGAGAGAGAGAGAGAGAGAGAGAGAGAGAGAGAGAGAGATAGCCCTGGTAGTCAGCCAGAGAGGAACACAACCTGAGAGAGGGAGATGGAGAGAAAGAGTGAGCAAAAAAAGGGTGAGAGAGAGGGAGAAAGACAGGGGGCAGAGAGGGTAGGAGTGGATGAAGAAAGAAAGGTAGCCCGAAAAAGAGAAAGAGTGAAGGATATGGTAAGACAGAAAGACCGAGATGGAGAGAAACATTTACGCCACATTTACTATAAGTTGTAATTGATGGAGAATATAAAATTCCACCAATTCACCATGCTCTGCTTCAATAACTACAGCATGCTAACCAATGACAGAAGCTGACTAAGATCATGCATTTGGCCTATTTTCTGTAGCACAGAAAATATTCAAATCATGCCACCTACGTAAAACTACTGGTCTCGCTCGGTGGAAAATGGAGAAAGGGGGGAAAACTAAGAAAACACAGAGTTTCCTGGACTGGATTGGACATCTGGGCCCCAAACAGGGGCAAACCTGCCCCCCCCACACACACACACACACAAACACACGCACACCAAACTGAGAGCCTGGTTGGGAGCCCCCACTTCCAAAAGTCCCCCATCTCCCTTTGCGCTCCCTTTTTTTCAAATCATTCCCCTAAACTCCTATTAAACACAGGAACACACACGTTTCCCAACTCTCCCAGGACCCACCCCCCCTCTTTCTTCTCCTTTCTCCAAGCTAAGTGACATGATCCCCCAGCATTATGTTCCTATTAAAACACATGTCTAGATCATCACAGGGTACGCAGAAGGTCCGAATGCAGAAAAAGCAAACAACGTCTGGATGTGTAGCCACTGGACCATGGTTTACATTCCCACCAGCCCTCAGGTCTACCTGGTAGCCTCCAGGCGTTGTGCGGTTATCCAGGTGGAACTTCAGGGCCCTGTTTATACTATAGTTCTAAGCCCAGTGGCTCCAGTTTCAGTTGCTGTGGCGTTAAAGGTTGAAAATAGAGTGTTGATGGATGTCAACTTAACACAAGAGCTGGAGAAAAACAAACAACCACAGAAATAAGTCAAAGGTGACAAAGAGTATGTTGCTCAAAACGTTGTGTAGACTCTTCCAAAAGGGTTCTCGGCTGTCCCCATTGGATAACCCTTTTTAGTTCCAACTAAAACCCTATTTATTTCCAGGAACCCAAAACGGTTCAACTTCGAACCAGAAATGTTCTACCTGGAATCAACAACGGTTCTTCAAAGGGTTCTCCTATGGGGACAGCCAAAGAACCCTTTTAGGTTGTAGATAGCACCTTTTTTCAAAGAGCGTATATATCAGTTGAATTAAGGATGACTTGCTGGATTCTGGATTGAGCTAGTTCTGGTTCTGGGTTTGGTTGTCATAATATCCCAGTAGTGTCATGCTGATGTAATGTTTAGACTGCAGAGGACTTCTAGAACCACTCAAAGTGGAATGGTGGAGTCTGTGATGTGAGGAATATTCACACACAATTGCATGTATTCCTTTGTGTTTCACATGTTGTTCAAACATAAACTACACTATGTAGACTATAGGAAAATCCGCTGGATGCTTCACACTCCATACGTTTCCGTTTATAGAGATAGCCTACATAGGGGTTTGTCTTCGCAATTGTCTCTCTGTATAAGAAGAAGCATTCAATTCTGGAACATTTTTGTAAGACACATCAATGAATAAACAAATGAAAGAATGAATGAATACATTAAAACATCTGTTCATTATTGACCCCTGGAGTAATGTGTACAGGAAGAGAGACCCCCTTCTTTCTCTGAAGAGGCAGGAATGCGATAATTGAAACCGTGTGTGTTGTAGAAACACAGCCGCAGAGTGTGTGTGTGTGTGTGTGTGTGCCTTTTCCCTGCTATTGGCCTACACACTGGCTGGTTCCCACTGCTTGTGTTTGTTCTGGGCTTGGAATCAGATTCACTACCAGTACCATTCCCTGTCTCATAGTGGCATCCTTATTTTCTGTATATTTATTACTGGACCAAGCAGAGATCCTGCAGTATAGCCTACATTGGAGAGGATAATATGATATAATAGTCTAGTTTCTAAAATCGTCAGCACACACACGCACGCACGCACGCACGCACGCACGCACGCACGCACGCACACACACACACACACACACACACACACACACACACACACACACACACACACACAATGAGTATATTTTCTTTGTCAATGAAAGAAACCAGATGCAGTGACCGTAGGACAGCAACATTGAGACATGATTTAATATGTAGGCCTATATTATACATGCTTGACCTCGTCACTGATCTGGGGATATGATTTAATATGTAGGACTATATTATACATGCTTTACCTCGTCACTGATCTGGGGATATGATTTAATATGTAGGCCTATATTATACATGCTTTACCTCGTCACTGATCTGGGGATATGATTTAATATGTAGGCCTATATTATACATGCTTTACCTCGTCACTGATCTGGGGATATGATTTAATATGTAGGCCTATATTATACATGCTTGACCTCGTCACTGATCTGGAGATATGATTTAATATGTAGGCCTATATTATACATGCTTTACCTCGTCACTGATCTGGGGATATGATTGAATAATTCCCTCACAGATTACAATACAGTACAGCCTTTGTACAGTACAGTCACATGAGGGCAGGTTTGTAGTCGTTGCTCCACAGGGCGGGACAGATAATGATGACGTACAGTGAAAGCTGCCTGTCTGTCTAGTGGAGAAGCGGAGTCGTGGAGCTCGGATGGGATAGCCTACTCTCCCGATGCTAGTGGAGTGAAGGTGTATCTGCCGGATAATATGCAACCGATCACTGTAGAAAAAAGACGTCGCCGATTCAGTTCCATCTGAAATAGGCTACACTGATGACGATATCCAAGCGGATTGCCTCGTGATTCCAGCATTGATGGCAAGAAAATAATATTCCCCATAACAAGACGCGGCTTCTGTGGTCAACCTGTCTGCAAATGCACCCTACAAATTAAAACGCGCATTTCAATAATTTACCCCATATTCATACAACAAGTTTCAGCGATCTTACTTGGTTTTTTGGACCTTTGCATTTTCCCCTTCAGCCATGGACGAAGACAATCAAGGTAACGTTACATCCCATTCACACGCATGTTTATCTTTCATGTGTCGATGTGTGGTTGTGTACACTAGGATCATTTTGGGTAGGCTACAGCAGGACCCAAGGCCGGTTTAATGACAACAATCAGGTTAACACCGTATTTGGTATTGTGATATTTTACATAATAATAATAATAATAATACTATAATCTGTCTGTTATATGTAACAATAGATTTAAGGATGACGTTAGAAAATAATAAAAGAAGAAAGAATACGAAAATAAATAGAAGGCATTTAGAATGTGAACCTTTATCCCTCTACATTGACACGTTCACCCTCACTCGTGTATGGTACAGCGACCCAGTAATGAGCATGTTTCATGGTTCCATGAGAAGTCATCTGAAACAGAACCATCAGTCATCACACACAGTGGATGTGTAGCGTGCTAATGCAGGATGGAGGGATATGGATTGACCTATATTCTGCGTAAATAAGAACAAACAGGACTGTCACACTCCAGCGGATAGGCATGATGCCTGTATGAATACATCACTGTCACGAGGCTGAATGCAGAACGCATACTCCCTTGGCTTATTATTAAGACTTTAAGTCACCAGGTCAGTTACACACTCATTCCAGGCAAGCTCAACAGGTCATTCCATATGTAGGGAAGGCTAATTCAAGCATTGCTCAGTGATATATAAAGTTATGACGAATTGAAGAGTGCTCTCTTTGGCTCAGTTCCACGACTAGATGCTTTGTGTGTGTGTGTGTGTGTGTGAGTGTGTGGACATAAGCACAATCGGCTCAGTATTTGGATATCTCTATTTGAGACAGAAAAGTCCTGGAAAAACTCCTGGCCCTAATCCCAACTACAGTCCCGACCCACCTTTTGAGAAAACACTGATCTACAGCTGTTGCTAGGCCCCTTTACTGTTTAGTCCAGAGCTATGTGATGTATGTTATTCACTGTGGCAGAGTGGAACGAGGGAAGAGGGTACAGAGCCCTCCTTGTGCTGCTATCAAAGTGCTTCCCCTCCAGTGGTGGGTGGGAGACGTCAGCAGCAGCACTGACAGACACACACCACAGACAGACATCACAGACAGACATATTGTATGGTCCTGTGATGCCAACCAGAGATAATTGACAGTTAGACAGCCGAGAGAGGAAAATCGACCCCCCCCCTCCGTTCCATCCTATCCCTGTTCCCCCTCTCCCTCACGGCAGTCTTCCCTAACAGAGAGAGAGAGAGAGAGAGAGAGAGAGAGAGAGAGAGAGAGAGAGAGAGAGAGAGAGAGAGAGAGAATGGATGTGTGTGTGTGTGTGTGTGTGTGTGTGTGTGTGTGTGTGTGTGTGTGTGTGTGTGTGTGTGTGTGTGTGTGTGTGTGTGTGTGTGTGTGTGTGTGTGTGTGTGTGTGTGTGTGTGTGTGTGTGTTTGTTGGAGGGGATGTGTGTGTATGTGTTGGAGGGGATGTGTGTGTGTGTGTGTGTGTGTGTTGGAGGGGATGTGTGTGTATGTGTATGTGTGTGTGTGTGTGTGTGTGTGTGTGTGTGTGATGGAGGGGATCTCTGTGTGTGTGAGTGGTGGAGGGGATGTGTGTGTATGTGTGTTGGAGGGGATGTGTGTGTATGTGTTGGAGGGGATGTGTGTGTGTGTGTGTGTGTGTGTGTGTGTGTGTGTGTGTGTGTGTGTGTGTGTGTGTGTGTGTGTGTGTGTGTGTGTGTGTGTGTGTGTGTTGGAGGGGATGTGTGTGTATGTGTGTGTGTGTGTGTGTGTGTGTGTGTGTGTGTGTGTGTGTGTGTGTGTGTGTGTGTGTGTGTGTGTGTGTGTGTGTGTGTGTGTGTGTGTGTGTGTGTGTGTGTGTGTGTGTGTGATGGAGGGGATCTCTGTGTGTGTGAGTGGTGGAGGGGATGTGTGTGTATGTGTGTTGGAGGGGATGTGTGTGCATGTGTTGGAGGGGATGTGTGTGTGTGTGTGTGTGTGTGTGTGTGTGTGTGTGTGTGTGTGTGTGTGTGTGTGTGTGTGTGTGTGTGTGTGTGTGTGTGTGTGTGTGTGTGTGTGTGTGTGTGTGTGTTTGTTGGAGGGGATGTGTGTGTATGTGTTGGAGGGGATGTGTGTGTGTGTGTGTGTGTGTGTGTGTGTGTGTGTGTGTGTGTGTGTGTGTGTGTGTGTGTGTGTGTGTGTGTGTGTGTGTGTGTGTGTTGGATGGGATCTGTGTGTGTAATATAGGCCATGCTGTTTTCACTCATCTGGAATAACGTATTAATATCTCCTGGAAGAATACACACAGTGCCACATATGCCAGTTCTGCACCGCGCTTATTGTCTAGCATGCTTGGCTTGATTTAGGACACATGAAGGACATCATCATCACCAATCATCAGTGATCTCCTCACCCAACATCTACAGTATATACACTGTATGCCCGAACAGAACCAGAGCTTACCAGGGTCACTGAGGAGAGACAGCCCAGGGAGGAGGTGATTAGGCTGGGTAGCAGAGCAGGGCAGAGTGGGTGAGAGACGGTTCCTGGCTCTGCTCTGTGGGATACTGTCTGTGACACGCCGGGCGTGGGGCGGTCGACAGGAGTCCTGCTGGGCCAGTGTGATTAACACATGTACACACACGTACACACACACGTACACACACACACACACACACACACACACACACACACACACACACACACACACACACACACACACACACACACACACACACACACACACACACACACACACACACACACACACACACACACACACACACACACACACACACACACACACACATAGCATGCCAGGCCAGATGGAGAGCTGCCAGAGAGAGAGGGATGGAGGGAGCAGGAGAATGAGAGAGGGCCAAAGGATAATAGAGAGAACAAATAGAGATCAAGTGGTAGACAGAGAGAGGGAGGGAGTCAGAGAGTGAGAGAAAGAAAGAGAGGGAGGAAGAGGAGGGAAGGTTGGAGACAGGCCAGAGAGGTAAGGAGGGAGGCCAGATCAGTGCAGGGATGAGTACATATTCCTCCTTAATCAATTATTCAGTCTATTACTGGATTTCCGTTCAATAAAACTCCTATCTGTTGTGTGATGATTAGCTAACTGTGGGTGGTAGTAGTGATGTGCTGTACTCCTCTCCACCAGTGTTCATCCCCACCACTGAGGCCTTATAGGAGAGAGCAGAGCACTCCTCTCCACACACACACACACACACACACACACACACACACACACACACACACACACACACACACACACACACACACACACACACACACACACACACACACACACACACACACACACACACACACACACACACACACACACACACACAGGCATTAAAAAACTCTGGGCAGCAGCAGAAACGAAGGTGATTGAATCCGTCTGACATGCATGACACTCCACAATACAATGCTTCTCCACAGGCAGCTGCTCTGATTGGTGCCTCACTGGTGCTTTGTTTAATCCACTCAATTGACATGAAGCAGAAGACTCTAATGACCAATTCTGAACGGAACATTTAAACAGATTAAATGAACAGTGTTTTTATTAGCAGTGTCATTTCTACTAGCTTCAACTGTGGCACAAAATAGAGTGTGTGTGTGTGTGCGTGTGCGGCACTGACTGGTAGAGTGAGAGACCATATGGAATGAATCAGTGTTTTTATCCCTTTAGTTACGTTCACAGCATGTCTACCGACGGACTGTGTGTCTGTGTGTGTATGTTTGGCCACAAACTGCTCTGTTTACTCAGTGCGAAAACCGACCGATTTCATTGGCTACGCTTGTGTGCCTGTGCAGCCGCGAGGTTATGCCATGCACGCTCCAGGCCAGCCGAGGCGATACACATACCACCTCAGAGGCGTATCTCAATAGTCTGATATGGCTTCCTCTGCTTGTCTCCTTGTCTCCTGTCCTTCATCTGCACTAATGAAGAATTGGACATTAAGCACCTACTACACTCAGCCACAGTATTTATTTGACCTGAAGGCCTGCTATGCCCTCTACTCTGACCAACCCACATTCAGGATAGAATTAGAGGAAGCAACGGTCCCAGACCTTCTCGTGTGCTTGCTTCTGTGGACGGAAAAATGTCTTCAGACAGAGAATGTTAAGGAGGTTGTTTGTTTACGTTTGGTCTTTGGAAGAGATGGGGCGTCTCTGGACCTCCGTGTTTACCAAAGGCCCACCCTCTGTGAAGTAGCTAAGAGAAGTGCAGCTGAAAAGTTGATGGGTCACGGTTCAATGACTATATGAGCTCTCCACAATTTAGAGCAACTCACGCTTAGCTGGTCCAGCTAGAAGACGTCTCTTTGCTCTGTTGCAGCACAGAGCTCACATTGTGCCGATCCACCATTTATTCAGGTGGACTGGAGTCCTTCAAAGTATGCCACAGCACAGCGGCCTGCCAAACTGACTGGCCCTCCCAGGGCTCCACTGACCTGATCAGTGGGTCAAGAGCTTGGGACTAGAAGGTTCTCTCTACATATTTGTCAAAATTGAGTTGTTGACGTAGCCTTTTTCTGTTCAATGTTCTCTACTTATATAGTAAAGTAAATACTCCAATTCACGTTGTTAAGATAAAAATTCCTGACACCAGTCAAATCAATGAGCGTTCAGAACTTTAAGGCCAATTATCTCAAAATCATTGCATATAGAACCTTATAGTCCCAACCCACTGGGCACACACTGGTTAAATCAACATGGTTTCCACCACATTTTAATGAAATGACGTGGAACCAACGTGGTATAGACGTTGAATGTATGGCATGACAACAATAGTGAGGGCACTAAAGCACATGCAGAGCTGGAAGCAGCTCTAGTTTACTACTGCAGTCCTGCAGAACTAGATCCCAGCAGGCCAGTCTGGATTTAGACTACCACAACTGCATTACATGGAAAAAGTAGCAGCCAAAAAGAATATGAAGACTACATTTTATTGGTAATAGAGCCTATGTGTTCCACGTCTCTCCATCTCTCTGTCTGCTGGCTGCTGACTGTGGTCGTGCTTATAGAAAGCATCAACATCCACTGCTTCCCCAACCAGTCACTTCTCAATCTAACCCTGAAGGGCCACCACTAGTCAGCCAGACTGGTCAATACTACGTCCTCTCTCCTTCTATCGTAGTTTAACAGTCATTTTCTTTCCAGTCTAAATATACTTTATGCCAGTCTAAATATATATCTTATACATTGATTGGTGGGTTGTCTGGTTCTCCACCCAGGCCTCCCTGTGTGATTCAGCCCAGTGTGAGTCACCTCTGTCAGGTTGGGCTCTGTGTTGTGACTGCTGGGTGGTTGTCACCACCCTGATGTCCTGCTGGCTATATAACAGAGACCTTGTTTGGCTCAATATCTGATCATACAAACAGATACAGCAGAGGGGGGAGTTGATACTGTACGGTGGATGGGTTGAGAGAGTGTGTGTCTGTGTGTGGCCAGAGGGGTTTCAAGTCAATAAGTCACCATCTTATAATTTAAAACACACTGTTCCTATCACACACACCCTAATATAGGTCCAAACAAGCAGATGTTTCTATTGCATTTAACCTTTATTCACCCAGGTTAATGTTATTGAGATATGATCTATTTTTTAAGAGAGACTGAATGATGTCAAGTCCACATTTTGAATGGTGGAGCGCGTGCTACCCTTATATGTCTTTGATACTCCCCTATACCCCCTGCTTGAGTTGAACTTAAGTTACAGTAAGTTGGAGTTAGTTAAGTTGGAGTTTTGGGATTATTGACAGACGGGCCCACATGAAGTTGAAGGGTAGAGGGTAGATGTAAATGCGCTCTGTGTTCTGTTGTGTTAGGAGAGACTGGGGAAATCCTCTTGGACCTCAGCACTGTTTTATCAATCTTAAAAAATGGGTCTAAGAAATGTTTATAAGTGAGTGTGGTGTGTGTGGCAGGAATTGGTGAACTGTTGTGTCCCAGCAGAAGGGTCCTAGTATTGGAGAGAAGCACGCATAGGTTCTCAATAACAGCCATGATTCCTCTCCAGTCCATGTTCCGTCCCTGGCTGGCTGATATACGGGGCTGCGTTGTAAGTCGCTCTGGATAAGAGCGTCTGCTAAATGACTTAAATGTAAATGTAAATGTAGTAAAGTGTTCCACATGAAGAATAGTTGAATAGATTAAAAACAGACCTAGACCAGGCCAACAATACGGAGGTTTGGGGTGTGTGAGCGTGGGTAGAGGGGGGGGGGGGGGGGGGCTGTGTGTGTGTGTGTGTGTGGGAGGGAGGGGGGGAGGGGGATTTTGGAAGCGTGAGGCAAATTGAGCTCTATTTTCCTCCTCTCTCTCAGTGTGCTAGAGCTCCCAGGAGTCCTGGGTCATATGTTGAAAAGAATATTTGCGGGAAAGAACAGCCCCCTCTCCAGTCTGGGCTTTGTCGGCCCTCAAGTTCAAGGTTCTGTCTATGCGTGCATTCATGCCTGCATGTGTTACATGTTGGCTTTTGGGGAAGGGAAGAGAAGGCCGACCAGAGTGGAGCGGAGGAAAAGGCACGGCTGGAACAGTTATGTAAGGGATCATAGATTGTAAAAGCTGCTGAAGATGCAGGAAAAAGGTGTATCCACCCTCAGTCACTACAGCCAGCCAGCATGCCAGGACATCCAGTCCCCCTCTGTCTACAAACACACAGGATCTTATAACCTCTGGTTTCCTCAGGCCAAATGCGTCCTTCAAATGGATGGAGACTATTTATCCTCAGCATGGCATTTTATTCTTTTGACCATGGTGTTACTTTTCTAGGGATAGATTGGTGTTGGCTAGAGTGAGGTGTGTATCTTCCTGAAAATGCTTTTATCCTCTTGACCACTGTCTTGTCTTCACATCAGGTTTGATATGCACTGTTGGTTTTTGAGCTTGCAGCTTACTGGAAAGAAATGTACTTTGTGCATTTGTGATGGCAGGACACTGAATCAACAGTATAGTGCTGCACTACATATTCTCTTCTCTTCTCTTCTCTTCTCTTCTCTTCTCTTCTCTTCTCTTCTCTTCTCTTCTCTTCTCTCCTCTCCTCTCCTCTCCTCTCCTCTCCTCTCCTCTCCTCTCCTCTCCTCTCCTCTCCTCTTCTCTTCTCTTCTCTTCTCTTCTCTTCTCTTCTCTTCTCTCCTCTCCTCTCCTTTGCTCTATAAGAGGATGTGTACAGTAATTCTTATTCTGGACCAGCATGTCAGTAGAGTAGACCATGCTCTCTCTGTCTCTCGCTCTGTCTGTCTCTCGCTCTGTCTGTCTCTCGCTCTCTCCCTCTCTCCATCTGTCTCTCTCTCTCTCTCTCTGTCCTTGTGTTCTGTGCCATGGTAGATCTGCACTCACTGCTTTTTCTCTGCTGTAAAATACAGCCTCATCATGTAAAATGAATGTGTTATTTAGTTGTGAGGAGAGGGATCAGCAGGGTCTGCTGTTGCCGTGGTGTTGCAGTAGTAGTAGTCTTACTCTTCCCCTGATGGAGACCAGTATTTATATTTATATATATATATATATATTGTGTTGGTTTGTCACAGCATAACACCTCATAGTCAGTACCCAGCGGGGCCAGCCATATGACGAACAGGGACCCTCTGCATGACCTGCGCGCGTGTGTGTGTGTGTGTGTGTGTGTGTGTGGCTTTATGAGTGTACTGTATATATAGTGAGTGTTTAGGAGTATTCAGAGCAAAGTGAATGCTGCAGTTACCATGTATATAGTACTCAGCCAGAGTAGGTTGGTGGTGGAGGGCCCAGCTGTGTGTACAGTATCTCACGGTTTCCCACTCCCATGGACCAGGATGAGATAGCAGTTAATCGTGTGTGTATGTGCTTTGATGTGCGTGTGCATTTGTGTGTGTGTGTGTGTGTTTGTGTGTAGATGGAGAGGATTACCGGCTGCTGCAAGCCCTCTCCATGCTTAAACAAATGGGGGAGATGAGCTCTGGAGGGATGGGGACAGTTAGTAGATTAAGGGTCATGGGCTGGAGCTGCTGTCTGTCACCTCCCTACATCCAACTGTAGCTGCTGGCTGTCACCTCCCTACATCCAACTGTAGCTGCTGGCTGTCACCTCCCTACATCCAACTGGAGCTGCTGGCTGTCACCTCCCTACATCCAACTGTAGCTGCTGGCTGTCACCTCCCTACATCCTATTGGAGCTGCTGTCTGTCACCTCCCTACATCCAACTGTAGCTGCTGGCTGTCACCTCCCTACATCCTATTGGAGCTGCTGTCTGTCACCTCCCTACATCCAACTGGAGCTGCTGTCTGTCACCTCCCTACATCCAACTGGAGCTGCTGGCTGTCACCTCCCTACATCCTATTGGAGCTGCTGTCTATCACCTCCCTACATCCAACTGGAGCTGCTGGCTGTCACCTCCCTACATCATATTGGAGCTGCTGGCTGTCACCTCCCTACATCCAACTGGAGCTGCTGGCTGTCACCTCCCTACATCCTATTGGAGCTGCTGTCTGTCACCTCCCTACATCCAACTGTAGCTGCTGGCTGTCACCTCCCTACATCCAACTGGAGCAGCTGGCTGTCACCTCCCTACATCCAACTGTAGCTGCTGGCTGTCACCTCCCTACATCCTATTGGAGCTGCTGTCTGTCACCTCCCTACATCCAACTGTAGCTGCTGGCTGTCACCTTCCTACATCCAACTGTAGCTGCTGGCTGTCACCTCCCTACATCCAACTGGAGCTGCTGGCTGTCACCTCCCTACATCCAACTGGAGCTGCTGGCTGTCATCTCCCTACATCCAACTGTAGCTGCTGGCTGTCACTTCCCTACATCCAACTGGAGCAGCTGGATGTCACCTCCCTACATCCAACTGTAGCTGCTGGCTGTCACCTCCCTACATCCAACTGGAGCTGCTGGCTGTCACCTCCCTACATCCTATTGGAGCTGCTGTCTGTCACCTCCCTACATCCAACTGTAGCTGCTGGCTGTCACCTTCCTACATCCAACTGTAGCTGCTGGCTGTCACCTCCCTACATCCAACTGGAGCTGCTGTCTGTCACCTTCATACTTCCTATTGGAGCTGCTGGCTGTCACCTCCCTACATCCAACTGGAGCTGCTGGCTGTCACCTCCCTACATCCAACTGGAGCTGCTGTCTGTCACCTTCCTACATCCAACTGGAGTTGCTGGCTGTCACCTCCCTACATCCAACTGGAGCTGCTGGCTGGCACCTCCCTACTTCCTATTGGAGCTGCTGTCCAACACCTCCCTACACCCAACTGGAGCTGCTGTCTGTCACCTCCCTACACCCAACTGGAGCTGCTGGCTGTCACCTCCCTACATCCAACTGGAGCTGCTGGCTGTCACCTCCCTACATCCAACTGGAGCTGCTGGCTGTCACCTCCCTACATCCAACTGGAGCTGCTGTCTGTCACCTCCCTACATCCAACTGGAGCTGCTGTCTGTCACCTCCCTACATCCAACTGGAGCTGCTGGCTGTCACCTCCCTACATCCAACTGGAGCTGCTGTCTGTCACTCCCTACATCCAACTGGGGATGTGGGCTGAATGGAGAGACACCAATAAACAGGATACAAACATGACAGAGATTAGAAAAACCATCCCTCTCTTCACAAATACAGGATACGTACATCACTACTACATTGAGACTTTGGTCCCACTTTATTTAGATAGTCCCATATAGATGGTCTACAGATGGTCATACTATCAACACGCTATATGTTGATAAGCAAACACTTACTAAGGTTAAGGTTAGGTTTAGAATAAGGGTTAAGGTTAGGGTAAGAGTTAGGGTTAGAATAAGGGTTAAGGTTAGGGTAAGAGTTAGGGTTAGTGGATAGTTAGTTGACATGATGTTGACAGTTATTGAACATCTACTGAACATTTACAAACCATCTCCTTGGGACTATCCAAATAAAGTGTTACCAAGACTTTCCCCACGTCAATGGTGAGATGAGAAGCCTGATCCTTGATCTGATTTAACAAAGTCCCCTGACTACATATACGGCATACCAATCAGGGATATTTCTGACATTGTAATCCATTGAAGTCCAAACACTGTAAGAAAAACATTTTTCGGGACGGAAAAAATATTTAAGTGATTAACTTAAACGATTAAAACCAGATATCAATTATGTTGAAAAGATAATGGACCCATATATATTTAAATAATATAATATATGAGAACTAACAATCATCAAAATAAAATCTAGGCAGTCTAGGCAGGAGAATTGAAAATTCCCAAAACAATGAATTTAGCAGTATTCATTTAGTTTTTATGTTTGAGCAATAGAACACAGGATTAGCCATAGCAAAATGCATAGAATTGCAGGAAATGTGCCTTCAAACTGCAACGATTTCTCTCAGCTCCATGGTAAAAGGTGTAGAATTGCAGGAAATGGACTTAAAAATGCAAAAAAAGATCTATAGCGCCAAGATGGGGGCCTCTAAAATGTAGCCGCGCCATAAGGCCGACCGCGCTCATTGCCACGCACTCTGCCACGCCCCTGCCACGCCCCATGCCACACCCACCACCTAAACCCCCTTTTGATCCAGAAAAACCCAGCCGATGATAATCAGAGGAGTTGGCTAAAGCACATACAGATCTGGGATCAGCCTAGTCTTCATGACAGTGGGACAATCTCCAGTAGTGAATGGGATGTACAGTGAATCACTGTGTGTAGCCTGTATCTGTTCTGCTGATACAATACGGAGGATCCTAACCTATTCTATTGACCTTTCAAACCTCTCCACTACATTGTGTGGGGATTTGTGAGAGGAGAGAAGAAAGAATGACTAATGTTTTTCATGGTGGGAAGCGTGAAATTAAATGTGAATGGCCTCCAAGGCAGGTCGGTCTACTCAGGCTCTCTGGACTAGGTCAGCCTGACAGGCTCAAGAATGGGCCTGCTGATGTCCAAGAGAGCATTGATAACGAGACCTTTTCACAAGGACAGTAGCGGCTAGATATCAAGCTGCATCAAGACGCTGTCCTAGGGGGGAAACACACACACACACACACACACACACACACACACACACACACACACACACACACACACACACACACACACACACACACACACACACACACACACACACACACACACACACACACACACACACACACACACACACACACACACACACACAGAGAGAGAGTCAAGAGCGCCTCGGGGTGTAGACAGAGATTTACGGTGGCTCTGAGGCATGGGTCCCTTCACACACACATTTAATCTCCTTTCACCTCTGTCACTTCACATCTCTCTGGCTGGAATACACAAACACTATGAAACAAGCCCTCCCTCTGAGGGGTCACTAGCTACGGAAATACATTATGTGAATGAGATCCCACAGTCCCACAGACATCAATGAGGATCTCCATATGTGTGTCAAAGTAATACTCCAAATATATAGACGATGGCCAAGTTCACTAACATCATGGTGTTCTCTGAGTAGCTTTAGCAGAGCAAACTGTCTGATGGATAGATAAGTTATAGCATGATATTACTGTAGAATGAGGTGGTAGACAACACCATGTGTATTAGCTAGACGCACTGGTGTTAGATGTCCATAAATGAAATGGTTATACTTTAGAGTTGTCTCCAAGGGTGAATATGGAGAAAATGGCTATTACCAACATCTGCACCTGGATGGAATGATTATATTTGTTTTCCAGAGGCTGTACATTTTTTCCACTAGTTGTCCCAATTTCCACTTTCAAAGATATCGTTCCCTTGTAATTCTAGGATTTATTCAACACGCAGGGAGAAATATTCAGTAAATATGATACTTCACTTATCTGAAGACTTGACAAACTGTACAGGTGGCTGTAAATAATGAGAAGACGGTGATTATTGTCCTTCCTCTAGATAAAATACAATCTTCACTATTTAAAATCAGCATCCGCATTCAATTTCTCAAGAAAGGGAGAAGCACTTGAGCCCTGTATGCCTGAGAATGTTCAAAGAGCCATAATGAGAACAGTGGCACGTTAAACCCTTGTGTTTACAGCAACAGAACCACCATGTTGGATCATCAAGAAAAGTATTGATCTTATTTCTTGGAGTATCAGGCCTTTTTGAGCAACTTTGTCTCTTCCACTCTCCTATCTTATTGTCCCAGGAAGGAAACCAAATGGTTGTTATAGATTAGTGATGGATCAATCTTTTCCTTTTCAAATCACAGATACATACAGTAGATATGAACCCAGCGTTACTGAACTTCATACAGAACATCTGAGTTCCATCCAGCTGCATCTCTTCAAACAGGAAGCTTCATATCATTTCCTGTATCCTATGTTATTTTGCATGACTGCATTTTCCGATCTCCTCAACATCTGGCTACCCCAATATTCAGCTCTATGAAGCTGGGTCACAGCTGGATGTGACATGGGTTCAGGTGGGTCGAATGCACCAATGGGACTATATCAAAATATTGTAATTTTTATCAAATTGTTAATGTGTTTTGAAGGATAATTGAGGGGTATTACTGTAGCTAGAGGGGGTTACTATTTTTCGTTATTTCCCCAACATATGTAATCCATGTCATATTTATATCTTGTATGCCTATTCTGATATCTGAAAATGGTATCAGTTGGATTAAATGGGGGGTTTTCTTGAAATCTGTGGTCAAATGTTTGTTTTTAATATCTTATAGGCAGCATAAAGATTATCAACAGATTACTGTCGACCTCACTGCGGCAGCTGCATTTAAATGCCACACTAACTGCCCAATTGTACCATACTAAATCACATAGCAACCAATAGGTCTGCACCCTGGACCTTAGCTCCACCAATAGAAAATCTGCATTTCACAACACTTCCTCATAAAGATGCTGCTAGTAACAGTTAAAATGTCTACCTCTGTAAACTTCATCATCATCTCAGTTCTAGAGAAGTGAAGAAAAAAAACTGTTATGTGGAGGCGTACAATCTGCAAAAAGTTTTATATAAAAAAGTCCAGAGAAAAAGAGGATGTCTGACTGACCTCAACCACCCACGTATTCCCTGTGATAAAGTGATCCCAGCTCCACTTTTTTCATGTTTGCTGTTATCCTGCTGTTCTCCATTCACAGAACAACACAGAGAGCAGGCAACAGCAGCTAGAGTCCTACTTGGCAGCCAGTGTCTCTCTCTCTTTTAGTCTTTCTCTCTCTTATACTCCTTCATGCTCTTTTCCAGATGCGCTGTCTGGATGGCCAGAGCCCAATATAAACAGTTCAGTCATTCAGTGCAGCCTCCCTCAGCCTCACAGGCTCTGTTCTGTTTGTCTCCTCAGGGCCTCCGTATCAGACGACTGGCCAGTGGCAGATACACTCCAGTCATTTCCTGAGTGACTCACACTGGAGGACTGTGGGGGTTCTAAAGAGGGTTCTAAGAGTGGCCCTGTTAACATTTGTGTTGTTCTTTTTCTTCCTTACTACTAATACTATGACTAATAGTAGTGATAGTGTGTGGATGAGGCCTCTGAACCTCACAATAGAATACAGGACTCTCACGTGCTGGCAGTCATCCACTGCTGTAAAGCTAACCCAATGGACATCTACCCGCTCCAGTAGGCCTTTTATATTCCGTCTACCATATTGGAATTCAGAGATTGCCGTGCATGACAACTTCCAACCGCTTGTTCCTTCGCCAACCACCAAGGAGTCGTTTACCGCGTCTCCACCCCTACTCTAAAGTCTGACCCTAAATTACTTGATGATTGATAGTCAATTATAACCTCTGCTCGTCATTGGAGGCTTATCTCCCATTATTATCCACAGTCACTGTCCCCGGAGCTGTTTTATTGCCTCCTAAACGGCCCGATGCAGCGGTCACACTGTTCTCTGATCAGTGGTGTGTGTCCTAGGGTGACTTTGTAGAGTAGACGCTGTAGTGTGTCCTATGGTAGGGTGACGTTGTAGACACTGTAGTATTTGTGTCGTAGGGTGACATTGTAGATGCTGCTGTAGATGCCGCAGGCTCCGTTAGTGAGCTGTGCTACTTTCCCCCTGCCGGCGCCAATCAGTAATCCTCACACATTGTCTGGCCTGACACACAATACAGACAAAAGTCCTTGGTTGCTTTAATTACAGCCTAGGGCCAATGCTTAAAATAAATGTTGACAATATTAATATAAGTATTTTTTTGTATTATGTAAGTATTCTATATTTTAAGTACTGCGATATACAGTATACAACAATATGGATGTTTTGTGGAGAAAGGTAGTAGAGGTCTGAATGGTGCTTCCACAGTATCCCCTCTATCCTCTTTTAAGTCAATGTGTAGGAAAGAAGGGGCCCAAGTTGTGCTCTCATGCCCTCATACCATACCCAGCTTCCCCTGTAAGTCTCTCCTTGGGAAAGGAGACATGGCCCCAGCAGGATGGTGCATGCACGATAAGATAAGAAGGCCCCTCTGAGGTAGACTCATGGCAAGGGTATTTTAAAGGGGAATTCATTGGTCACAACTCAAAACATGCAAAACTCTCTAAAAATGTACTGTAAACTCTCTTTAAAAATGAAAAGAAAGCAGGGATACAGTCATAATATAGTCATTCACAACATATGCCTACCACCAAGCCATAAGACTCCTGAACATCTAATCAAATGGCTACCCAGACTATTTGCATTGTCCCCCCCCCCCCCCTTTTACACCGCTGCTACTCTCTGTTGTTATCATCTATGCATAGTCACTTTACTCTACCTACATGTACATATTACTTCAACTAACCGGTGCCCCCACACATTGACTCTGTACCGGTACCCCCCTGTATATAGTCTCACTATTGTTATTTTACTGCTGCTCTTTAATTACTTCTTACTTTTGATTTCTTATTCTTATATTTTTATTTATTTACTTTTCTGCTCTTTTGCACACCAGTATCTCTTCTTGCACATGATCATCTGATGATTTATCACTCCAGTGTTAATCTGCTAAATTGTAATTATTCGATTTATTGCCTACCTCATGCCTTTTGCACACATTGTATATAGATTCTCTTTTTTTTCTACCATGTTATTGACTTGTTTATTGTTTACTCCATGTGTAACTCTGTGTTGTCTGTTCACACTGCTATGCTTTATCTTGGCCAGGTCGCAGTTGCAAATGAGAACTTGTTCTCAACTAGCCTACCTGGTTAAATAAAGGTGAAATAAAATAAAAAAAATCATATTTTTTTTAACTGCATTGTTGGTTAGGGACTCGTAAGTAAGCATTTCACTGTAAGGTCTACACCTGCTGTATTCTGCGCATATGACTAATACAATTTGATTTGATTCGATGCTGTGATTCGCTCCTTTTAATACGCAGGAAGTGACACGTGAAAGGAGGATCATCAAGAGTAATCAAAGGCAACCCCACTGCAGTCAGCGCCTGTAACTGAGAAGAGATAAAGAACAGGGGACCCTGCTGCCAAAACGACTAATCTAATTTGTTAGGAAGAGCATGACACATGATGACCCAAAAATAGACCAATTACGGCCCTGTTTTCCTCTCCGGAAGGGAAGCGGAAGCGTTCCTTTAATGTGGAGTTTTGGCAAACGTTCGCAGACTGGGATCTTCTTTTATTCCATATGAATAAGTCATTGTGGCTGGTGCGCTTTGCTGTCGAGGTGGGTTTAGGCTTACAGGGGGAGCGATTTGTGTTTCAAGCCTCTGGTGCTTTGTGATCATTAAACAGCTGTGTTGTGATCTATTTGTTTTGATGTTGAAATCCCCTTTTATTTGGGACAATGTTTGGATCTCAGAAATAGCAGAAATGACAGCAAACATTCCCAGTGAGTGACTGTCAACGACGCAATCAAGCGAAATAGGCTGTTGAATACAAACACGAAAGCAAGAATGAGTTGCACAAAATCAGAAAATTACACTGCATATTTTTTTTGTGTAAATCAATGACGATCCAAACGACTGAACCAAACTATACTGAACAAAATATATAAATGCAACATGCAACAATTTGAAAGGTTTTTTCTTAGTTACAGTTCATGTAAGGAAATCGGTCAATTAAAAGAAATTCATTAGGCCCTGATCTATGGATTTCACATAACTGGGAATGCAGATATGCATATGTTGGTCAAAGATACCTTTGAAAAAAAGGTAGGGGCGGGGATAAAAAAAACAGTCAGTATCTGGTGTGACCACTATTTGTCTCATGCAGCGCAACACATCTCCTTCACATTGAGTTGATCAGGCTGTTGATTGTGGCCTGTGGAATGTTGTCCCACTCCTCTTCAATGCCTGTGCGAAGTTGCTGGATATTGGCGGGAACTGGAACACGCTGCCGTACATATCGATCCAGAGCATCCCAAACATGCTCAATGGGTGACATGTCTGGTGAGTATGCAGGCCATGGAAGAACTGCCACATTTTCAGCTTCCAGGATTTTTTACAGATCCTTGTGACATGGGGCCGTGCATTACCATGCTGAAACGGCGGATGAATGACACAACAATGGGCCTCAGGATCTTGTCACGGTATCTCTGTGCATTTAAATTCCCATCGATAAAAGGAAATTGTGTTTGTTGTCGATAGCTTATGCCTGCCCATACCATAACCTCACCGCCACCATGGGGTGTTCACAACGTTGACATCAGCAAACCATTTGCCCACACGACACCATACATGTGTGGTCTGCGGTTGTGAGGCCGGTTGGACGTTCTGCCAAATTCTCTAAAACGACGTTGGAGGTGGCTTATTGTAGAAAAATAAACCTTAAATTCTCTAGCAACAGCCCGAGTGGACATTCCTGCAGTCAGCATGCCAATGCTGGGGAGGCAGGTAGCCTCGTGGTTAGAGCATTGGGCCAGTAACCAAAAGGTTGCTAGATCGAATCCCCGAGCTGACAAGGTAAAAAAAGTATCTGTCGTTCTGCCCCTGAACAAGGCAGTTAACCCACTGTTCCTAGGCCGTCATTGTAAATAAGAATTTGTTCTTAACTGACTTACTTGCCTAGCTAAATAAAGGTTAAATAAAAAAATAAGTAAATTTCCCGCTCCCTCAAAACTTGAGGTGTTGTGGGACACATTTTAGAGTGGCCTTTTATTGTCCCTAGCACAAGGTGCACCTGTGTAATGATCATGCTGTTTAGTCAGCTGTTTGATATGCCACACCTGTCTGGTGGATGGATTATCTTGGCACATAAGAAATGCCCACTAACAGGTGATGTAAACAAATGAGTGCCCAGCATTTTAGACATCTTGTTGTGCATTTGAAAATGTCTGGGATCCTTTATTTCAGCTCATGAAACATGGGACCAACACTTTACATGTTGCGTTTATATTTGTGCTCAGTGTAGTGTCTTAGGTGAGGCCTGTCTTCCAGTAAATGAGGAGTCCCAGTACAATAACATGTTTTTCAGATCAGATGACTTTAGCAGACTGACTGATGAGCTTAGCAGGTCCAGGGACCGAAGGGAGAGTAGTGGGAAATTGTTGTCTCCCTTTACACAGAGGAGCTGTGTGTGTGTGTGTGTGTGTGTGTGTGTGTGTGTGTGTGTGTGTGTGTGTGTGTGTGTGTGTGTGTGTGTGTGTGTGTGTGTGTGTGTGTGTGTGTGTGTGTGTGTGTTGTGTGTGTGTGCGCGCGTGTCTTTTTTGGTGCTAGAAAATACTTTAATTTTAAAGACTTTGATTTACTTTGAAATGGTGGGAGAGAGAGAAAGAGCAAAAGGTGGAGAGGGAGAGGGAGAGGGAGAGGGAGAGCAAGCAATTGAACGATAGAGTGAAAGAGAGGTCACATTCACAAGGAGAAAAAAACAAGTGGTTTATCCTAGAGCCTGTTGAAATACATGTGCATGATTCGCTCAGTGATGGTGATGGAAATTCCCTTCAGCCATTTGGTTAAACAGGAGAAGACTGTAAATCAGAGTGCTTTATGACCGGCATAAAATCAATGCAGCCAATAACAATATGAGAGACATGAGACTATGCTAATGAGAGAGACTGTGGATGAGGTTAGCACATGGTTTAATCATGTTACATATGACTGTAGAACACTTGGCGGGGGAGGATTCTGAGTGTAGAACTATTTCCAATGGGGAGAGGGTTCTGACCTGAGAACTGTTTGGGTGTTGACCGAAGAACCTTGCTGGGGAGGGGTCTGATGGTCTTAACTCTATCTTCTGATTTTAGAACAGTTTGGGTTCCGATAACAGAATGATTTACTGGGTCTGAACTCTGGGTGCTAATTGTAGAACTATTTGGGTTCTGAGCATAGAACCCTTTAGTCCGTTCTGTGTATTGAACTTTGGAGAAGGGTCATTGAAGCAGGCAAGCAGCAGACAGCTTTTGCCAGGTCCTAAGAGCATTCAGTCTGACTCAGTCTGGCTAATAAATAGCCAGTGGAGCCCTCCGAAAGAACATGGCTCACTTTGAAAGTTTCACACGTTTTTTTGAGAGACAAGGCTTATAGTGAAGAGTTTTCCAGGATAAATTAGGGGAGAGAAAGATGGAGAGGACGATGGAGGAAGAGTAAAGAAAGATGGAGGGGAGAGAGAACTAAAGTGAAAGAGAAGGAAGACAAGGAAAATAATCGTGATTTAAAATATTTAAAAACAGAGAAGAGGTTGAAAGAAGGGGAGATAATGAAAGAAAGTGAGAAAGACAGAGGTGAAAGAAGGAGAGGATAAGAGAGAGATGGCTGTCAAAGGACCTGCCATCACACCTGTACCTGAGAGAGGAAAACAACCAGCTAAAAGCAGTGGGCAATGTAGCTGTAAAGCTTCAGCCAACAACACAGTCCTGCAGTCCTACTGACCACTACTGACCCTCCGAGACAGAGCTGGACTCAGATCTGATCTATGTATTCAACTCCGAGACAGAGCTGGACTCAGATCTGGGGTATGTATTCAACTCCGAGACAGAGCTAGACTCAGATCTGGGGTATGTATTCAACTCCGAGACAGAGCTGGACTCAGATCTGGGGTATGTATTCAACTCCGAGACAGAGCTGGACTCAGATCTGGGGTATGTATTCAACTCCGAGACAGAGCTGGACTCAGATCTGGGGTATGTATTCAACTCTGAGACAGAGCTGGACTCAGATCTGATCTATGTATTCAACTCCGAGACAGAGCTGGACTCAGATCTGGGGTATGTATTCAACTCCGAGACAGAGCTGGACTCAGATCTGGGGTATGTATTCAACTCCGAGACAGAGCTAGACTCAGATCTGATCTATGTATTCAACTCCGAGACAGAGCTGGACTCAGATCTGGGGTATGTATTCAACTCTGAGACAGAGCTGGACTCAGATCTGGGGTATGTATTCAACTCCGAGACAGAGCTGGACTCAGATCTGGGGTATGTATTCAACTCTGAGACAGAGCTGGACTCAGATCTGGGGTATGTATTCAACTCTGAGACAGAGCTGGACTCAGATCTGGGGTATGTATTCAACTCTGAGACAGAGCTGGACTCAGATCTGGGGTATGTATTCAACTCTGAGACAGAGCTGGACTCAGATCTGATCTATGTATTCAACTCCGAGACAGAGCTGGACTCAGATCTGGGGTATGTATTCAACTCCGAGACAGAGCTGGACTCAGATCTGGGGTATGTATTCAACTCCGAGACAGAGCTAGACTCAGATCTGATCTATGTATTCAACTCCGAGACAGAGCTGGACTCAGATCTGGGGTATGTATTCAACTCCGAGACAGAGCTGGACTCAGATCTGGGGTATGTATTCAACTCTGAGACAGAGCTGGACTCAGATCTGGGGTATGTATTCAACTCTGAGACAGAGCTGGACTCAGATCTGGGGTATGTATTCAACTCTGAGACAGAGCTGGACTCAGATCTGGGGTATGTATTCAACTCCGAGACAGAGCTAGACTCAGATCTGATCTATGTATTCAACTCCGAGACAGAGCTGGACTCAGATCTGGGGTATGTATTCAACTCCGAGACAGAGCTGGACTCAGATCTGGGGTATGTATTCAACTCCGAGACAGAGCTGGACTCAGATCTGAGCTATGTATTCAACTCCGAGACAGAGCTGGACTCAGATCTGATCTATGTATTCAACTCCGAGACAGAGCTGGACTCAGATCTGGGGTATGTATTCAACTCCGAGACAGAGCTGGACTCAGATCTGGGGTATGTATTCAACTCCGAGACAGAGCTGGACTCAGATCTGGGGTATGTATTCAACTCCGAGACAGAGCTGGACTCAGATCTGGGGTATGTATTCAACTCCGAGACAGAGCTGGACTCAGATCTGAGCTATGTATTCAACTCCGAGACAGAGCTGGACTCAGATCTGGGGTATGTATTCAACTCCGAGACAGAGCTGGACTCAGATCTGGGGTATGTATGCAAGAGAACACAAATTGGGTTATAGATGGTTTTTATTTTGTGAACAGTTGAGTGATATTGCAGGACACTTAATGACAGATTGTGTGGTATTTGACTGGGTCCTAGGCGTGAGGTCGTAACAATACTATAATACCATATTCCCAGTACAGAGCCGAGTCAAACCAAGCTGTCCTGGTTATGCTTCCACCATAGTTGCTGGAACCTCAATGCGAGAAGAAAATATCCAGCTAGCACAGTACGGTTCAGGTCGGCCCTGACTCAGACACATATGTTTCAGGTTTTGTCTTCCATGACCCACTTATTCAACCTACTTACATCATTCAGCAGTCTCAGCTGTGTTGTTGCACATATTTCTCCATGATTATAGTAACACAATGAGGAGACTATGGCGAGCGCTTGTATAAGTGTTCCTGAACTCGTGATGTGAACTTAGTTTAACCCAGCCTGTGTTTGTGTGGCTACTATTGTTGCGGCGGACCAGCGTCAGTGGGCCTAATCAGTGCAGACATCCTCTCTTCATTGTCACAGTGCAGATCAGGAAGTGGCTCCACTGGCTCTGTTTATTAGTTGTTCCTTGCCTTGCTGTCACAGTAGGCACTAGATGGCCATGCTAGAAAGGACAATAGTAGCCTATTGACATAGCTATGTGCTCTTAATCGAGGGTTAGGGTCAAAGGTAAGGTCAGGGTTGAGGTGAGAGTAGCCTAAAGTTTAAGTTTAAGTTTAGTAGTTGAAATTGTATTTCTTGTCAAAAGGTCCATGTGTTCCATTGTTTCTATAATAGCCAGATAGAGTTGTCACTATCTATCTTTAGCCACGGAACCATGAAACCATGTAACAAGGGACAGTCCAACATGTCCTCTCCCGTCGATCTCCCTCTGCAGTACAACCAGGGGATCAGTGTGCACGGGCAGCTTTTGTATTCCCTCTCGCTACCAAGGAGATTTGAAAGGCGTGACACTCGATTGAGTTGGAGATCTGACTTAGGGAACGGTCAATAGTGGTCTGTTCCCTGCATGGATCTGACCTCTATCCCGTCCTCTGTGTCAGTCACTGTCCAAGAGAGAACTCCAGGGCCTCTATTCACAAAGCTTCCCACATTAAGAGTGCTGGTCTAGGATCAGTTTAGTCTTTTAGATCATAATTAATACTATTTTTTTATGGAAAGTAGGACCTGATCCTTGATCAGCCCTCTTACTCTGAGACACTGTGAATACAGCCGGGGTGTTCTAGAATGTCTAGAGTGTGTTATCTATCTTATACCGGCAGCCAGAGACAGCTATGCATTATGCAAAGGGACTTAAGTAGCCTTAGCTAGCATAGCTAGCAGTTACAAGACTTGGGGATAAAGGCATGCACGTCCAGGCTGGGGGAAGCATGGTCAGCATAACAGAGCAGTTTCGAAGCCAAGCCAGCCAAACCTTAGCATGGCAAGATAGGACAAACAGATCTGGGACAAGGCTAGCCCAGCACCACTGTGTCTGCAACTTTTCCAGAGAGATTCTCCAACTTGATCCCACAAAGGGGATCACCAAGTCCAACTCCAACAGTTGTACTGATTCTATCAGGGTCGAGTGTGTCACAGCGCCACTTGGATCAGGAGATGAATGACATTGGTCTATCAATGGCGTGGAGAATTTGCATGTTGTCTCCCTGTCTGTTCCTGGTTCAAGACCCCTGACTGTGACTGATCGCCAGGGCAGAGAGAGGTCTGACTGAAGAGGTGAGGGAGACAGGATGATCATGTAGTCATAAGTACATAAAACATGTACTTACCATGACTGTGATGTGGTTGTCTCATCTAGCATTCCTTAAGATGAACACACTGACTGTAAGTTGCTCTGGATAAGAGCGTCTGCTAAATAAGTAAAATGTCAAATTGAATAAGTCATAAGATCTTCATATCATGGTGCCCATCAGAACCAGGCCAGTACTCACAAAGCATCTCTGAGTAGCAGTGCTGATCTAGGATCAGGTATCCCTTTTAGATTATAATGAATAAGATTATATGGACAGGAAGGACCTGATCCTAGATCAGCACTACTGCGAGACACTTTGTTAATAAGGGCTCGGATCTCCTCTACAGATTATTATAAAGACTTGATAACAAGTAGAACACTGAGAAACTTTGGACAAACGTGTCTGTTGGAAAATAGACTCTTTCTCTCAGATCAAGCTGAGTTCAATTCACTTAGGGTCTGAAATATTGAAGAATTCAAACTTTCCACTCAAATATCCTATTGACATCAATGCATAATTCCCATTAGATTTGGAGTTGCATGGGCTCTCGTTAGTGCTCAGCCCTGAGTGTGTATAATAAGTGATTATTTTCAGTCTAAAACAAAGTCAAGTAGGAAGTCTCCCATGGCATGTGGTGTGTGGCCACTGGTCTGTATAATTGATTACACTGCAACAGTGAGTTCCTTAAGTGACCGTTCAGTAGCAGTAGCACTTTGACCCTGCCTAGGGGTGTCTGACCTCTCACCTCTGTGACGACTTTGTTGACCCTTGGAGATCACATTGATCTGGTTGGTCACGGTAGAGGAGAGGGAGAGGAGCGGAGGAAGGGAGTCAGACTGGAGGTGGAAGAAAGGGATGCACACACACGCACACACACACACACACACATCCTTCATGTATAATGCATTAGATACCCAGGCTGACGGTGTATAGCCTACAGCAGCAGTTCATCCACAATGATGATATCAGATTACCCAGCGTTCCCACATGCATACACACAGCAGGGGGATTGTCACTGAACACAGCGGCCATCAATCCCAGACAATTTGTCCCTTTCTTTTGGTTGACTGGGTTTTTTGAGGGAAAGTAGGTGGGATGGCGCTCTGCTTTGCCCATTAGAGACGTAGGTTGCCTGGGGGGGCGATCTGCTCTACAATCACTGGCTTTATGGGCCTGGTTAAAGAGCCAGAGTAACACGGAGAAGAGAACGCTCTCTCTTTCTCTTCTCTTCTCTCTCTCTTCTCTCTCTCTCTCTTCTCTCTCTCTCTCTGTATCTACTCTATTTATTTCTCCTCTCTCGCTACACTGAGTGGACAAATCATCCTAATATTGAGTTGCACCCCCATTTGTTAAATCCACTTCAATCAGTGTAGATGAAGGGGAGAAGACATGTTAAAGAAGGATGAGACATTGGTTGGGTATGTGTGCCATTCAGAGGGTGAATGAGCAAGACAAAATATTTCAGTGCCTTTAAACAGGGTATGGTAGTAGGTGCCAGGCGCATTGGTTTGAGTGTGTCAAGAACTGCAATGCTGCTGGGTTTTTCATGCTCAACAGTTTCCTTTGTGTATCAAGAATGGTCCACCACCCAAAGGACATCCAGCCAACTTGACACAACTGTCTGAAGCATTGGAGTCAACATGGGCCAGCATCCCTGTGGAATGTTTTCAACACCTTGTAGAGTCCATGCCCCTGATGAATTGAGGCTGTTCTGAGGGCAAAATGTTTTGTACACTCAGTGTACTCTCCCTCTCCCTTCATCTATCTCTGTGTTTCATTTATGTAGAAGTCAGTCAGAGGCTTTGAGTGGGTCCACTCGGCCGTGAGAGAAAATGATCACCACTTCTGAGATCCTTTTCCTCTGTCTACCATCTGCATTTGGCTCTGATTGGCTGCTCATCCGTGATAAGAAGCCACCGAGAGTTGAGTACCACGATGCCATCCCATCCCGACTTAATGGTCCGTGGTATCTCTTTTTGTCTTTACGGAGAGAGATAAAAAGACAAGTCAATAACTATTGACAATGGAAGGAGAGAAGAGAAAAAATCTGAATCGTAAAGCTGCTTTATGAATCAGCTGGGATTTACCCCCCCTCCACCCCCCCTCCACTCTCCTCCCCCCTCCACTCCAAGCCATAGGATGGATAGAGAGAGAGAGAGAGCTGGCGAGGCAAATGCGCTGCGTAGAAAAGCACAATCTGCCACGGCTCTTGATGTGAGAATGACCTACATCCTGTGAGCCTGAGCATGCCTGCCTCTGCTTTCTAACAGGTCGTGAGCGGCTCATTTGTAAGAGCGGCTGTGTGTGATAGGAGGAGGAGGTGAGGAGGACGTCCTCAGAGAGAGGGCTGGGGAGGAAGGTGGTTGATGTACGTGCTGCTGGTAAACTGCGGGATAAGCGTGAGGGACTGGGGAGACTCCTTATTGAGTAGAACACGTGAAAATGTCAGAGTCTGAATGATTTACCACTGGGTGCTCAGTTCACATACAGTATAGTCAAACACGTATATTATATGGTGAGTGTGAGTGAGAGAGAAAAGAGGGTTAGCATTTGGCCCAGATATCTCAGTGGTACTAATTACCTCAAATGAGGAAGCAGAATATCTGAGAACTAATATTGGACGATGCACGTTTTAGCAGATGTTCAACGCTGGTGTGTGTGTGTGTGTGCTTACCTGCTTTAGTGTGGTGTGTGTGTGTGTGTGTGTGTGTGTGTGTGTGTGTGTGTGTGTGTGTGTGTGTGTGTGTGCTTACCTGCTTTAGTGTGTGTGTGTGTGTGTGTGTGCTTACCTGCTTTAGTGTGTGTGTGTGTGTGTGGTGGGGGGGGGGGGGGGGGGGGCCAAGGTCCTGGGCGGTTTGGTTGTAATTTATGGAGGAGTTTTCCTTTTGCCAGAGAGGAAGTCAAGAGGTCTCAGAAGTTCCAGTATACTGCTAGAGAATGATGTGTTGATTTAGGAGTAGGTGGAACTGGAACTTGTCCCTAACAACAGATCCAGGATCAGATGTTTTTCCATCCTCCAAATGGTTAGGTTTAGCATTGGGGTACACTAATCTGATCCTAGATCTGTGTGTTGATTTACAGCACACTAGCTATCACATCTTAATCCATGGAAGTGTCTGACTATGTGTGTAAGTAATTGTATCTTAATTCCATACTTACATCTCTCTCTTTCACAGTACCTGAAGACCTTTCCTTGGAAGAGAGAGATGAGCTGTCAAACATACGACGCAGGAAAAAAGAGCTACTGGATGACATTGAGGTGAGTCAAGAAAATGAAAAGAAATGTCAAGATTTAATATATTTTATAAAGATATCACTCACCCTTGATGTGACTTTATGTGGGTGTGGCTAAAATGTAACTTTGACTCTAACCGCTTACATTGAGTCTGTTTGTTGATGTACAATGCACTGCTAAAACAACTAGAGTTGAGTTGTGAATTCAACCCAGCTAATTCTCCCTCTAATCCTGTTGGCAGCGGTTGAAGTTTGAGATTGCAGAGGTGATGACTGAGATCGAGCAGCTAACCTGCGTGGGGGACAGGTGCGTAACACCCCCCTTCAACACCCCTCCCCCCTCCTAGCTGCTGTTCCCTTCTCCTCTCCAAGTCGTCCAGCCACACACCTGTCCCAGTGTGGCTTAATAATCCATCTTTGTTTGTGGACCTGAGCCGTCCCCTCTGCCAAACAGTTGCTAAACGCCCCACAACCGCTCCTATTCAGGGACTGACAACTGATTGGCTGTTCAGGGCTCATTGGTGATGAGATGGAGAGAGCGTGTGTTAGTGTGGATTTAGCCTTTGTGTGTCTCAGGTGCAGCTGGGAAATGGTTCAAGCTATTTTAGAAACACAGGGAGAACACAGTATACACACATGCAATAACACACACACACACACACACACACACACACACACACACACACACACACACACACACACACACACACACACACACACACACACACACACACACACACACACACATGAACACAAAGAAAGAGGCATATGGTTTTCATTCATTTTTCATTAGATTGAGTTTTCATTAGATTGAGTTTCTCCTGCTAATCAGTTAGTCGGTGCAACAACCTACATGGTTGATGTTACAGTCCAAATGGAAAGAGAAGTCAAAGATCCTTGTTTTTAGAGGATCATTACATTCTCATGTTCATAGCTGACTTGGAGCAGTAATAACTGAACCCAGCCCTATGTAAACTAACAGTGTGAACTCACTAACTCACCACAATACCGTTCCGTATCCTGGATAAATACTGTACCAAGTAGACACATGTGACAGTTGACCTGGTGAACAAATACAGGCGTCAGTTGTATAATTGATAATGCCACACCTGTTCTAGAGAGCTGATGGATCTCTCTGCTCTGTCCAATCACAGTAAAACAACACAAAGAAATAAACAGATTGCCATGGGAAGGAAGAAATTCAACATGGACCCCAAAAAGGTTTGTCTAAAGTCCATGCAATCCATGCTAAATACATTATTTACTGCACTGGTGTTAATCTGGTGTTATTGACGTTTTTATTGATTGTTTTCTGATTTCTATAAATACAGATAGAAACTTAGATGTGTACCTGTTATGCCTCCTTTAGTGATGTAGAAAATGTTACACTATAAACCATGGCCATCAAAGATGTTATCTGGTTGTGTTATCTGTATTAATGACTTATTGTAACGCCTCCTAGCTCTTCTTCAGGTCAAAACATATAACCGTGTGTGTGTGTGTGTGTGTGTGTGTGTGTGTGTGTGTGTGTGTGTGTGTGTGTGTGTGTGTGTGTGTGTGTGTGTGTGTGTGTGTGTGTGTGTGTATGTGTATGTGTATGTGTATGTGTATGTGTATGTGTGTGTGTATGTGTATGTGTATGTGTATGTGTGTGTGTGTGTGTGTGTGTGTGTGTGTGTGTGTGTGTGTGTAGCTTGGAGTGCTAACAAAACTGTGTGTGTCTTCCAGGGGATCCAGTTTCTGTTGGAGAACGACCTTCTCCAGCACACTCCTGAGGACGTATCCCAGTTCCTCTACAAAGGAGAGGGCCTCAACAAAACTGTCATAGGGGACTACTTAGGAGAGAGGTAACAAACACACTGCTCTAACCTCCTCTGTTTTCATCTCGCTTTCTCTCTCTCTCTCTCTCTCTCTCTCTCTCTCTCTCTCTCTCTCTCTCTCTCTCTCTCTCTCTCTCTCTCTCTCTCTCTCTCTCTCTCTCTCTCTCTCTCTCTCTCTCTCTCTCTCTCTCTCTCTCTCTCCCTCTTTCCCCCTCTACCTCTCTTTCTCCCTCTCTCCCCATCTCACTCGCTCCCTTCTCTCCCTCCCTCTCTCTTTCCTACACTCTGTCCATCTCTCAGGGAGATTTCTCCCTCTGTGCGTGTATAAGCCCGGGCATAAAGCCTCGGGAAATGGATTGTCTGGATTTACGGAGCATAGCGGCGACAGTAGACAAGGGGCCATGCCAGTAAAACAGAGATCTGCTCTGCCTGGCTACATGTGTTTCATATCTACGACACGTGGGCCACCTCGCAGGGATGTGACTGTCAAAACAACCTGTGTAGCAAACAGAGAGCAGAGTCTGAGGCTGGCTCTGTGGCTGGGATAGATCGTTTTCTTTAGAAAAGGCCCTTAAGAAAGCAACAACATCTTGTATGTTAAGTTGGTTGTTTGCACAAACAAATAGCAATTTATTACGACCCGCAATCTTATCATATTGTATAATGGTTTGATAGAGTCATAATCTAGAGAAGGGGTGGAGTTGGGTTTAAAAAGGGCCTCTCCCCTAACAGACATTTCAGTTCCTATAGGGATTGAAAGAACCTTGACCTCTAATAGTTCTGTTTTGGAAGTGCGAGACTGATCTTGACCAACACTGAATACCAGACATTTCCTGGCCTGAATCTGAGAACCTGACACACTGTATGTTCCTCATCTCTCCCAGGGACGACTTCAACCTCAAGGTGCTGCAGGCGTTCGTAGACCTTCATGAGTTTGCAGATCTCAACCTCGTACAGGCTTTACGGTGAGCTGTTTCTGCATATTACTGTGCTAAGATTCCCAGCTGTTCATCACATAAAAAAAAAAATATATAGTAATATTTATTATTGATAATGTGCAGTCAATACACTTTATGATGATGTTCTGCTTTCAAGACACTTTTGGAGCCTCTGTTTTCTTTCTCATTGGTTTTCCTGTGTTCTATTTCTCTCTCTCTTTCTCTCTCTCTTTCGCTCTTTCTCTCTTTCTCTCTCTCACTTTCTCATCTATGTTTCTGTCCCTCTCTCTCTCCCTCCCTCTCCCTCTCTCTCCTTTGCTCTGTCTCTCTCTCTCTCTCCCTCGCTCTCTCTCTTTCTCTATGCTGGTGTAGACAGTTTCTGTGGAGTTTCAGACTGCCTGGTGAGGCTCAGAAGATCGATCGTATGATGGAGGCCTTCGCTTCGCGGTACTGCTCCTGCAACCCCGGTGTCTTCCAATCCACAGGTACACACACACACACACACACACACACACACACACACACACACACACACACACACACACACACACACACACACACACACACACACACACACACACACACACACACACACACACACACACACACACACACACACACATTGGACGGACCCTGTCATAAAGAGCAGTGCCAGACCACCCCTGCCTTAGATCAATGTGTCAGTCTCCATGTCTCTCTACTTTATAGCAGACCTTACTTTTAGGTATAAATTCTAAGGACGTGGCTCCACTCTAGAACTCTCTGGTCCTAAAACCAGTCTTTGTTGTATAGTAAATGTTTTACATGCTATACCTCTTTAGACGGAGTGGAGTCGCTCTATAAAACCTCTACAATACCCAACCCTACATGTACATTTGTCTTTGTGGAAAAGGAAGTCTTGAATTGCTATAACTATTAAAAACCCAAATACCGGTACACTCACATTTCTAGAATCACTCACTATCAGTCGGTACTTGACTCTCTGTCCGATGACTTAATGCATCATTAGCCATTGTTGCTGACAGACTTGCGGTTCATTGTTGCTGTGTTATCACTACTTGCATGGCTCCTCTAATAAGGACTTTGATCACTGGTCAATAACAGAGGGTCATTAGTGACTAGTGAGGCACGCTCAGGCCACACGTTGTCTCTGTCCCCTACCATCATCTCTGTCCCCTACCATCATCTCTGTCCCCTACCATGATCAATGTGCCCTACCATGATCAATGTCCCCTACCATCATCTCTGTCCACTGCCATCATCACTGTCCCCTACCATCATCTCTGTCCCCTACCATCATCTCTGTCCCCTACCATCATCTCTGTCCCCTACCATCATCTCTGTCCCCTACCATCATCTCTGTCCCCTACCATCATCTCTGTCCCCTACCATCATCTCTGTCCCCTACCATCATCTCTGTCCCCTACCATCATCTCTGTCCCTTACCATCATCTCTGTCCCCTACCATCATCTCTGTCCCCTACCATCATCTCTGTCCCCTACCATCATCTCTGTCCCCTACCATCATCTCTGTCCCCTACCATCATCTCTGTCCCCTACCATGATCAATGTCCCCTACCATGATCAATGTCCCCTACCATCATCTCTGTCCCCTACCATCATCTCTGTCCCCTACCATCATCTCTGTCCCCTACCATCATCTCTGTCCCCTACCATCATCTCTGTCCCTTACCATCATCTCTGTCCCCTACCATCATCTCTGTCCCCTACCATGATCAATGTCCCCTACCATGATCAATGTCCCCTACCATCATCTCTGTCCCCTACCATCATCTCTGTCCCCTACCATCATCTCTGTCCCCTACCATCATCTCTGTCCTTTACCATCATCTCTGTCCCTTACCATCATCAATGTTCCCTGCTTTCATCAATGTCCCCTACCATCATCTCTGTCCCTTACCATCATAAATGTCCTGTTCTATTCAAGGTCCTGCTCAGAATTTTCAGATATAAATCTATTGTGTAGAACAAATATAATTGTGTTTGTCATGTACCATAAGGGATCATGTCAGGTCTATACAGTAATTTCTATCCTCAATGTTCTGTCCCTCTCCCCTACATCTTCCTAAACAACCAGGGGCCTGTTACAGAACATTCATATAGAAATGTATTGTCTAGAACATATATGATATTGTGTCATGTCAGCTCTATGTTCTATCTGCAGTGTTGTGTCCCCTGTCCCAGTAAACAGTGGTGGGTTGATGAATGACATGTGGTCTTGGCCTCATGAATATGGATGTGTTGCAGTGGTGACACGCCGACTTAGTTATAGCTGCTTCTGCTGCGTCCCTCTGGGGACTGGTGCTCTGACACACACCAGGTTAAACGGCCAGGGGTAATAGAACAGAGTGGGGTGGGGGGGGTAGTGGGTGGTAGAGTAATGATTGCAAAGTCATAGCGGCACACACACACACACACACACACACTTCACACCTCCTCTCTCTGCTGTCCTCCCCAGACACGTGTTATGTCCTGTCCTTCGCCATCATCATGTTGAATACCAGCCTCCACAACCCCAACGTCAGAGACAAGCCCCCCGTAGAGAGGTTCATCTCCATGAACAGAGGCATCAACGAGGGAGGAGACCTGCCAGAGGACCTACTCAGGGTGAGAGTGTGTGTTTGGTGTGTGGAGTGGTGGGGGGGTTGGATATGGTTGATGAGTGTGTGTGTGGAGTGGGGGGGTTGGATATGGTTGATGAGTGTGTGTGTGGAGTGGGGGGGTTGGATATGGTTGATGAGTGTGTGTTTGTGTTTGTCCTACGTCACGTAGCAAAATGCTAGCTCATCTAATGTGCTGTTCTTTCAGGCCAGTAATGCTAATGATGGACATTATTATCTAACAATCTCAGAGAGATAATCACACAGCCTTCAGCTCAACCGCAGTTCAAAAGGGCACACACATAACACTTCTTGCAGTTGGCTTGTTGTTCCTTTCTCTCCCAACAGTTCTCAAAGTTGTAACTCAGATTGTCAAATGTGTCCCAGTATTTAACACCCAGTTTCAGCCCCTACGAATGAGCACACCCTCCAACAATTTCCTTTTCTAACAAGTCCTTCATAGAATGTTGTTCTGTCATGTTTTATGCACTGTTGATTTAGTTATGGACTGGGATGGCTGTTAGAAGATGCAGGAAGTGGCTGTTCAAGTGTTATGAGTTGAACACTAATGCTTTCCACCGCCTTTTCCCCCATCACCATTTCTCTCTCTCTCTCTCTCTCTCTCTCTCTCTCTCTCTCTCTCTCTCTCTCTCTCTCTCTCTCTCTCTCTCTCTCTCTCTCTCTCTCTCTCTCTCTCTCTCTCTCTCTCTCTCTCTCTCTCTCTCTCTCTCTCTCTCTCTCTCTATCCCCCTCTTTCCCAATGCTTTTCCTCTCTCTCCATCACTCCCTCCTCATCCTTCTCTCTCCATCGCTCCCTCCTCATCCCTCTCTCTCCTTCTCTCCATCACTCCCTCCTCATCCCTCTCTCTCTCCTTCTCTCCATCGCTCCCTCTCTCTCTCCTTCTCTCCATCACTCCCTCCTCATCCCTCTCTCTCCTCTCCAGAATCTCTATGAGAGCATTAAGAGTGAACCCTTTAAGATCCCAGAGGATGATGGGAACGACCTGACTCACACGTTCTTCAACCCAGACAGAGAGGGATGGCTGCTCAAACTGGGTTAGTAGAGATGAGAATGCAGTCCCTTACTTAGAATGCCTGCATCACACCGACCTCTCTGTTCCAATGTCTCCACTAGCATACTACTTACAATGAAGCAATGTAATGGAGATGCATTCTAAGTGCTATGCTATTGCTATGCACTGTTTTTGGTTCCTCTTACACCATTCTCTTGTTATGAACCAGTACATTATTTCACTGGCTGACCCTTTTAGCTAAGATCCAGATTTTACTGTGGACTGTAATGTTGCAGTCTCTCAAGCAATGTGTTTTGCTGCATGACTCACGTCTTGTTGGTACAATATGAACAAGGTTCAGTGTTCAGGGTTCTCACACAGTGGGCTGCTATCTGTAGTGTTGTGTATTTTAAACCTCCAGATTCAAGGTTTTCAGGATGTTGAAGATTCAGGAATAAATATTTCACAATCTTTGGCCAGTTTAAAGGATATTCGAGCAGGATTTTATGTAAATGGTTGTATGTTAATGTTGAAGTTGAAAGAATCACCATGGTAAATCACCATGATAAGGTGCATTTGAGGTCACAACTGTTAGTAACATTACACTGTATGACCCAGAAACAGGTAGCAATGTCTCTCTACACACAGTCAAGCTGACCTGTTACCATGGTTGCAGCATTAATTGAGGGAGCGGTCATCATCAGCTCTCCCACAATGCATTGATCACAAAATAACCGGGGGCTGTGGAACTGACGGGTGTCATAGCAACACTCAAAGACAATCATTTTATTTATTTATATTATACAGAGCTCTCTCCTTCCTACATATAGTAGTGCAGTTTCCCACATTTTAACCCTCTTATCACATTTTTCTCTATTGTTTCTCCCATGTTTTTGATGTTTTATTTGTTTATATGGGTTTTTGAATGTCATCCCTTGTCTCCCCTTCCTCCTCCCCAACATTATCTTTGTGTGATATCTTTATAAATGTATTTAGGGTTTTCTGGTTGGCTGGCTGTAAGGTTGCATACACATTATTTTCTGTTGTGCTTATTCTCTCTGACCTCTCACCTCTCTGTCCCTAACCTCCATCTCTCTTTTCATTCCCTTCTCCCATTACCTCCATCTCAACCCACTTTTCATTTCCTGTTTTTATTGCGTCCTCCAGTCCCTGACATGGAGTGTTTTGGACAGTTCCCTGTTTCAACAGCTGTTGTAACGTTGCCATCCAACTGCCTTATTATGACTTGTTAGGGTTAAAGGCCAACTCAGTGCAGGTGGGCCAAGCCTTGTCTCTCTGTCTCTCTCTCACACACACACACACACACACACACACACACACACACACACACACACACACACACACACACACACACACACACACACACACACACACACACACACACACACACACACATACACACCCTGGCTCAGACATGCTGCACATTCCACTGGCTCTATGTAACGTCTCTGCAGTCTCATCAAACCCAGTATATATATGTAAGCAAATAGTCCCAGTGTGCCTTAAGACCTGTGAATTATTATATTATAGTGCTCTCTCTCCCCAGGCAATTTACAACTGGAGTTTTCTCTGTAATAATTCTAATTTGGCCCAGTACAAATAAACCCTGACGGCTATGAACGAATTAGTCTCTTTTAGGGTCACTCTCTACACTGTGGAAATTAAGAGAAAGGATTTAAGCATTTTACCTCATGTAAATACGCCAGGCAAAACTCCCCAGAAAAGTCTATGAAAACAGCGTGTATATGATTAATGACTTTTTAACATGGATTTATCGACTAAAAGACAGAAAGGAAATGAGAGATTCAATGAAATGAATAAGACCAAAGATGGTGCTAAAACCTCTCTGGTAGTACTTAGTGTGCATTACAAACATGTGTTTTTCCATGGTCACTACTGCACTAAGGGATGGTCAGTGATGAGCCCTGTAGGAATGTTGGGACAAAGCTCTCCCACAAGAACGTTGTTAGGACAAATCCCACTCACACACACCCAGGAAACCACAGGATGCACAGTCAGCCTGCCACACCACATCCTATGACATGTCTCACCTGGAGGGCAAGAAAAACAACAAATGGAAAACAGGATCATTCCAGATATTCTCAGCTGTGGATTAATAACCTATCAATTGTAGAAATAGAATGGATAGAATGGAGGTGCAAAAGACAACCATCACTTTGTGAAAGGCTGGTGAAAGACCCACTCCAATTTGCATACCGCCCAAACAGATCCACAGATGATGCAATCTCTATTGCACTCCACACTGCCCTTTCCCACCTGGACAAAAGGAACACCTATGTGAGAATGCTATTCATTGACTACAGCTCAGCGTTCAACACCATAGTTTCCTCAAAGCTCATCACTAAGCTAAGGATCCTGGGACTAAACACCTCCCTCTGCAACTGGAACCTGGACTTCCTGACGGGCCGCCCCCCCAGGTGGTGAGGGTAGATAGCAACACATCTGCCACGCTGATCCTCAACACAGGAGCCCCTCAGGGGTGCGTGCTCAGTCCCCTCCTGTACTCCCTGTTCACCCACGACTGCATGGCCAGGCACAACTCCAACACCATCCTTAAGTTTGCAGATGACACAACAGTGGTAGGCCTGATCAACGACGAGACAGCCTATAGGGAGGAGGTCAGAGATCTGGCCGTGTGGGGCCAGAATAACAACCTATCCCTCAACGTAACCAAGACTAAGGAGATGATTGTAGACTACAGGAAATGGAGGACCGAGCACACCCCCAATCTCATCGACGGGGCTGTAGTGGAGCAGGTTGAGAGCTTCAAGTTCCTTGGTGTCCACATCACCAACAAACTAGTGGTCCAAGCACACCAAGACAGTTTGTAAAGAGGGCACGACAAAGCCTATTCCCCCTCAGGAAACTAAACAGATTTGGCATGGGTCCTCAGATCCTCAAAAGGTTCTACAGCTGCAACATCGAGAGCATCCTGACTGGTTGCATCACTGCCTGGTACAGCAATTGCTCTGCCTCCGACCGCAAGGCACTACAGGGGGTAGTGCGTACGGCCCAGTACATCACTGGGCCTAAGCTGCCTGCCATCCAGGACCTTTACAACAGGCGGTGTCAGAGGAAGGCCCTAAACATTGTCAAAGACCCCAGCCACCCCAGTCATAGACTTCTCTCTACTACCGCATGGCAAGCGGTACCGGAGTGCCAAGTCTAGGACAAAAAGGCTTCTCAACAGTTTTTACCCCCAAGCCCTAAGACTCCTGAACAGGTAATCAAATGGCTACCCGGACTATTTGCATTGTGTGCCCCCCCCCCCCCCCACCAACCCCTCTTTTTACTCTGCTACTACTCTCTGTTTATCATATATGCATGGTCACTTTAACTATACATTAATGTACATACTACTTCAATTGGCCCGACCAACCAGTGCCCCCACACATTGGCTAACCAGGCTATCTGCATTGTGTCCCACCCACCACCTGCCAACCCCTCTTTTACGCTACTGCTACTCTGTGTTCATTATATATGCATAGTCACTTTAACCATATATACATGTACATACTACCTCAATCAGCCCGACTAACCGGTGCCTGAATATAGCCTCGCTACTGTTATAGCCTCGCTACTGTTATAGCCTCGCTACTGTATATAGCCTCGCTACTGTTATAGCCTCGCTACTGTTATAGCCTCGCTACTGTATATAGCCTCGCTACTGTTATAGCCTCGCTACTGTATATAGCCTCGCTACTGTTATAGCCTCGCTACTGTTATAGCCTCGCTACTGTTATAGCCTCGCTACTGTTATAGCCTCGCTACTGTATATAGCCTCGCTACTGTTATAGCCTCGCTACTGTTATAGCCTCGCTACTGTTATTTTTCACTGTCTTTTTACTGTTGTTTTTATTTGTTTACTTACCTATTGTTCTAATACCTTTTTTGGCACTGTTGGTTAGAGCCTGTAAGTAAGCATTTCACTGTAAGTTCTACACCTGTTGTATTCGGCACACGTGACAAATAAACTTTGATTTGATTTGTAACTCAAAAATATAAAATTGGATCAGGGCTTACTTCTCTCTTGTTATATCTGTCTATTTCTACGCTTTTTGTGTGGCATGTACAACATGGTAGCCCAGTTTACCCAACTAATACACAGATAAGTGTGTGTGTGTGTGTGTGTGTGTGTGTGTGTGTGTGTGTGTGTGTGTGTGTGTGTGTGTGTGTGTGTGTGTGTGTGTGTGTGTGTGTGTGTGTGTGTGTGTGTGTGTGTGTGTGTGTGTGAGTTCTCCATTTTCCAACACAGTATTGGTGTATTTATTGCTGTCTTCCAACAGGGTAGTCTTCTCAGCATCCCTGCCTTGCATATCTGTGTTTCATTTCAGCTGAACGCTGCATTGAATTGGGCTGTAGTTGCCTGAGGGGGAACACTGTTAAAAACTATTTCAACTGTGTGTTGCCTCCCCTCTATACCCCTCAGCTTTGGTATACCCATGCTAAAAAACGTAACAATCTTTGCTTGGGGGTTTGGTGTGTGTGTGCATTTGTGCTTACACATGCGTTTGTGTGTGTGTGTGTGTGTGTGTTATTCCTCCAAGGGTGCTTTAGATGCCAAGTTAGGTTCATATCAAGTGTGGTGTGTACCTTCCTTCTTCTGGAGATCCAATAGCAATATATTCCGTTGCCTTTAAAAAATGAATGAGCAAAGTTAGCAATAATTCAGGAGTTGTGTGAGTAATCATTTAATCGTTGAATATTCTCTATGCAGTAACTGGAAGATGTAACCAATCACGTTGCTGAACAAATCCTGTGATGGAATTGCATCACCTCTCAATCAGTGGTGCCAAGTACCAACAGCAGAGTTCATTGGCTTTGATCTTTCCGTGTCTTAGGTCCACAGGAGGAGGATGGGCTGTTTTAGAGGAAGTGTACGGTCTCTCTTCTCTCCTCTTTCTCTCTCTCTCTCTTTCTCACTCATCTTCTATTTCTCCTGTGCCATTGGTATACATGCTTTACGTACAGTATATAGATTTTCTGCCGTTGTTTGAGACAAATCTCTCAGCAACTTTATTTATTTATCTTGGCTGATTTATAACACTAGAGCTGTCATGTTATTGTGGTCAAGGCGGCCATTACTTTGCCTACTTTCCAGCTCTGGTCTTGTTTGGAGTGCCTTCCTCCTGTTGTTTCTACTGTGAGGAGTATGGTGGAGGCTGTCAGTCTGTCACTAATTACATGGTGTCATCACTTCCTGTTTCCTCTTCCTATTTCCTGTCTCAGGGGGAAGAGTGAAGACCTGGAAGAGAAGGTGGTTCATCCTGACAGACAACTGTCTGTACTACTTTGAGTACACAACAGTAAGTATGTGTGGTGCATGCGTGTGTGCGACCTCAGTATTGTAGGCACGTACGCTTTTTGCCTGTGTGTTTGTACATGTGTTTATATGTGGTAGTTTAACTGGAAGCTTTTTATCACAGCATCTTTGTCATAGCATTTGCCTCTCTATCCAGAGATAGCTGCTTTATCAGCAGTCTGTCCTCTACCCTTGTATTATCCTAGAGGATCATATCATTATCTCTCTGTCCTCCAGACGGCCTGCCTGCCAGACACTAACATCATTAGTTATATTAGAGAGAGCAGAGCAGAGGGGAATGAAGGTTGTTTTCCAGTCTATGAAACAATGTCACAGATCATGTCTTGTTCTCTCTCTCTATCTCTCTTTCTCTCTCTTCCTCTCTCTCCTCCAGGATAAGGAGCCTCGTGGGATCATCCCCTTAGAGAACCTCAGTATCAGAGAGGTGGAGGAACCCAGGAAACCAGTGAGTGCTTCATGATACTGCATCACATCCCTTCTGAAACCTTATTATGTCACTATTATATTAGGTGGTACTGGTAGTCAACCTCAGCAACAAGGTTCCACTCACCCTGTGGAGAAGCCCAACTCATGATATCACCAGGGGTCAAAAGTCAACATAGTCTTCCATATTTCTAGTCATGTATTTGACCTGGAACATGTAACCTAGTTGAGGATAGGGTCTCTCTAATTGTTGTGCAATACAAACACCCTTTCACCTCCACCTTGTTGGGATTATGCTACAATGCTAGTACCCACTCAACTCAACCATCTCCTCACCCATCAGAACTGATTGCTGGGGAAAGACACTAGGGTTTCCTAAAGTGTTGGACCACCCTTTCACCACTACCCCCCCCCCCCCCTCCCCCAGAACTGCTTCGAGCTCTACAACCCCAACCACAAGGGTTCGGTGATCAAGGCATGTAAGACGGAGGCGGACGGCCGGGTCGTCGAGGGCAACCACACAGTGTACAGGATATCGGCGCCCACGACTGAGGAGAAAGAGGAGTGGATCAAGTCCATCAAGTAAGATTCCTGACCGCAACATTTACTATTTAGGCTACAATGCTAGTTAGCTTCCCTCCACTCCCCACCATATACACTATTTAGGCTACAATGCTAGTTAGCTTCCCTCCACTCCCTACCATATTCACAATCTAGGCTGCAATGCTAGTTAGCTTCCCTCCACTCCCCACCATATTCACAATCTAGGCTGCAATGCTAGTTAGCTTCCCAAAACCACTCCCCAACACATTCACTATCTAGGCTGCAATGCTAGTTAGCTTCCCAAAACAACTCCCCAACACATTCACTATCTAGGCTACAATGCTAGTTAGCTCCCCCAGGGGTAATACGGGAAGGATTAGTTATCGCTTAAAGCCCCCTGGGGGATGGGGATCGAGCCCAGCTAGCCTGACCAGGAAAGGAGGCTCAAAACTGGGCAAAAGCCCCAGCGCTTCCCCCCTGTTGCCACAGATTCTAACCATTACCATGCAGTGTGTGTGTTATCTTCTCCAGAGGGAGTCAATAAGGATTTAGCCAAGATAAAAGGCTTTTATGTCAATCACATTTCCTCAGTAAAATAGGGATGGTCGTATAGTCACGCTCCTTATCCTCTTATCTTTAATCGCGATTTAGGACAGTTTTTAAACAAACAGTGAAGACTAATTTTAGGGGACCATCTGTGTGAGTTTGGAAAATTCTGAACTGGGCTATGAAGCTCTTATATAACTGTATCAAATAAATGTTATGTAGGCTAACTCAATATATTTGCTATACTGTAGCGCCATTGTAATAAGTCAATATTTGGTATCACATTCATATCCATTTCAATGTGTCGCAATGTCTTTTCATGGATAAACGTCATCCTATTACATTCTCTGTTGAATGTATTTCCAGAAAGAAAGGCGCCCCGGGGTTTCTTCTATTGTTTTTCTGAAATTAGGTTGCGGTAAATAACCAAAAGCTAAAAAAAGGAGAGGAATTGTTGCCATAGCTCAGAGACATAGTCGTATATGGGGGACAATGTAAAGGGAGTAAGAGAGAGAGAATCCGCAGTGGGGGGTTGAGCCGGTTTTGGCTTTGTGCTGGTGCTAACAGGATTTTACACCCGTGAAACTGAAAATGCACTCTGTGCCGGAGCCAGAATGGCTCTGTGACTCACTTCGCTTTGTACCGAGTGCCTTCTCTCCCAGAAAAAGAGAGCTGGAGTGTCGATAACTTAGAGCACTATTGTTTGCCCTGCACTCCAACCTATAAACCTGGAAAACTGCAGAGAGGAGAGAGTATGCTAGAATGAGAACACTTGGAAGTGTTCTAGAACAGGGAATCAGGGAACGATATTCCATATGATCTCTGAAAGAGATGGAACCGGAGTGCTAAGGAAAATAAGAAAAAGGGGGTGGGTAGGTTTTCTTCAGAAACCATGGAAACAAAACTAGGTCACCGAACAACCTTTTATTTATTTGATCTAGTTAGTTAAGGCAGCGGTTTGTAGAAATGTGGCCGCATTTCCATATCAAAGATGCTCAAGTTTCCCCCTGGCGTATTAGTATTATTATTTATTTGTTTTGATTGGCTGTTCCAGGGCGAGCATCAGCAGGGATCCCTTCTACGATATGTTGGCCACCAGGAAAAGACGGATTGCCAACAAGAAATGAGGAGGGACATTCCTTCCATGGACACCCCTCATCCCAGGACATCCCAAACTGGGACACCCCGAACCCCCTTTCCTCAGCCCACCAATCCTCTTCCCCAGACAGATCTTACTCATGAAGTTAAACACCACTTCCACACTCCCCCTCCCTCCCTCTCTCCTCACCCATCCCTCCCTCCACTCCCACGGACAGACTCCACTCATGAAGTTCCCTCCCTACTATCCCTCTCCCCCTGGACCCCCAGAACCCAACTTGTCACTAGAGAGATGGCTGGCCAACCAAAGATAGCCATCTGACCCTTCAGACCCTGATAGAACTCGCACCCGGTCTTGAAGACAACGAGGACAGGCTCCGGTCTTGAAGACAGCCCCCCTCCCCATTCTGGACATTTCCCCAGCCGTGGCTGCAGTACCAGGGGCTGGAGTTACAGGGACATGACGTCCCAGGACTAAAGCAGAGGACCAATATATGTACCAACACAGGGAGACATCCCTCTATAGGACCAGTGTGGTTCAGCCACACTACAGATTACCAAGGGAAGCCAGTGGGATGTATTAACATGTATTAACACACATTCTCTCTTTCTCTCTCTGGCTCTCTCGTCTCTTTACTCCCCCGCACTGCCCTCCTGTGTTCCCCACATTCCTTCTGATTACTTCCATGTGTTTCTAGCAGTGGTTGGAACAGAAATTATTTCCCAATCATTCCATTCCGAGCAGAAACCCTATTTTTTCATTCCGTTCCAGTGTTCCGACCAGAAAATAAAGTTCTGAACCAGTTCCAACCCCCCAAAATGTAACAGCTTATATAGTTCCTTTTCATCAAATGTTTAACCTGTGAAATCAACATGCGTTTTTACGTTTAGCAAATCTATTTACTCCACCAATTAGTGCCGATAGAGCAGCTTGCTATGGAACGGGTTAGATTGTTGTTTACATTTTTAATTGGTCACATAAGTGCAGGTGTGAGATGTGACTGAAATTTCATGGGTGGGGCAAGAGAGAGAGAGAGAGAGAGGTGGATATGGAGGGGGCTTGGCTTGAAGCTCTAAACATCATGGCAGGACTTGAATTAGAATGTGTGTAGGGTATTACTAGCCTTATAACTTCACTGAATTACAGAATAGTTTATACTGGAATTTATTTGTATTTATTTTTGGAACTCAAAAGAACATTATTACCTGGTTCTCAAGATTTGAAAATAACAGTAATGTTCCAGAACACTAGAGATCACTTTTGTACACGGTTCTGTTTCTGTTCCTCAAAACATTTATTTATTTTTCTGTTCTGTTCCCTGAACTGGTTCCAACCCCTGCTTTCTAGGTGTCTTCTGCATTTGGGCAACTTGAAAAGCAAAACTGCAATTTTTCACATACACATGCATGTATGTCTGTTTGTAGATATACCATAAAGTGCGCTTAGAAGTGGGTGTGCTAACTTGTGTGTGTATCTACACAGTATATATGCATGTATGTATGTAAACACAGTAGTGTGCAAGCCAAGAGCAGACATTTAACACAACGACTATCTTAATGGCATCTCTGACATCCATTATACAGAAAAGTTTTTGTGTGATCATTTCTGAAGATGGTAGAAAAACAGAGTTCCTCTTGTGAATGTTCAGGTGGATGGAGAGACATGGCAGAAAGAGGAGAGCGGATGTGAGAGATGGAGTGAGTGTGTCAGAGAGGGAGGGAAGGAGAGAAAGTTCCAGGGCTGCAGTAACCGTACATGAACATGTGACCTGACCAGGAACAAATCTGGGCCTTACACTCCTGGCCCTAAACATAAGCCATGTAATCATCCCACTATGGTGCTCAACTCTTTTTCCCAGGTGCCATTGCAGCAGTTCTGCTGCAATCTCAGAATACAAAGCTAGGTTAGTGCTGAAATTAGGAAGACAAAACCTAGAAAAACTACAACATTACAGTCTTGAGTCAGCTGGACTGATTCCATACATTGTGTGGACCACAGAATATTAAAATGTGCATACTTTTTACTTTGGTTGTGAATTATAGGGGTGGTTACATGGACCTATATTTAGCCTACGATTGGAGTGTCTGCAATGCAACTGAACAAACTTTGAAAATGTGTTGTAGTCTAAGAGTATGCTTGAATATGGGTTTGTGAAACAGTCCAATAGGGTACCAGTCATTTTAAGCTTTTCTTTCAGTGTCTCGAGGTCCAAACCTATGCCAACTGCATCAGTGAGGGGCGATGCGTTGATGTGACCCGTATGCTTTTCATTTGTAACCCAAGATCCTTGCTTGCTTTTTGTGTTCCCCTTACAAAATATAATCTACTATCTTGTTTGTATTTATTTTCATTGTCAAATGGTTCCATTCTGTCCGTAAGCGTTACTTAAGTTATGTATATGTAAATAATGTATAGGTTTTATGGGTCTCCTTTTTGTTGTTGTATGAATACTCTGAAACATTTTACACCTACTGGCTGTACTTTGCATCAGGTCAGTTTGGGGTCTTCTGTACACAAGTCAAAAACATGATCATAAACAAATACTATATAACGTGATGTCAGGAAAAGTACATTTCCAGCAGGTATGAGGATGATAATGATGGCGATGGGGGTGATGATGTGGATGAATAGGATATGGGTGGTAGTAATACTGATGATGATGATGATAAGGCAGATGTTGAGGATGAATAGGATATGGGTGGTAGTAATACTGATGATGATGATGAGGCAGATGTTGAGGATGAATAGGATATGGGTGGTAGTAATACTGATGATGATGATGATGATGATGATGATAAGGCAGATGTTGAGGATGAATAGGATATGGGTGGCAGTAATATTGATGATGATGAAAATGATGATGTCCGAACTATAATGCTGACTGATAAAGTTGAATCCAGTAGAGTTTTTCTATGTGTTTGTAAGATATGACCCCTGATCTCAGGGCAGAATATTACCTTCTACTGCCCCTTGTGTGGGGCTATAGCTAAATTAACTTTTCTATCTCTGTAAAAGCTATTGGTCACATTGTACATTACGTGGAAAGCTGCATAAAGTATACAAAGACTACGTCCGTTGTACGACGCATTTATTTATTGAGTGTAACAGTATAACTTTAGTACGTCCCCTCGCCCCGACCTCGGGCGCGAACCAGGGACCCTCTGCACACATCAACAACTGACACCCACGAAGCGTCGTTACCCATCGTTCCACAAAGGCCGCGGCCCTTGCAGAGCAAGGTGCAACACTACTTCTAGGTTTCAGAGCAAGTGACGTAACTGATTGAAACGCTAGTAGCGCGTACCCACTAACTAGCTAGCCATTTCACATCCGTTACACTCACCCCCCTTTCAACCTCCTCCTTTTCCGCAGCAACCAGTGATCCGGGTCAACAGCATCAATGTAACAGTATAACTTTAAACTGTCCCCTCGCCCCGACCTCGGGCGCGAACCAGGGACCCTCTGCACACATCAACAACGGTCGCCCACGAAGCATCGTTACCCATCGCTCCACAAAGGCCGCGGCCCTTGCAGAGCAAGGTGCAACACTACTTCTAGGTTTCAGAGCAAGTGACGTAACTGATTGAAACGCTAGTAGCGCGTACCCGCTAACTAGCTAGCCATTTCACATCCGTTACATGAGCTTGACCTACATATTTGCATATGCAATTAATCATCCAGTTTATCAGTAGATAATATGCTGAAATGTATATTTTATTAAACTTAGTAGGTCATGGATCATAGGTTATTAAGTTCTTAATTTATGTTAATCATCTAAGTACCAACTGTCATGGGTAGTAATTATTTAAATAGTCATTAGATACAATATTTGCCTGTTTTTTATATGGTGGAAAAGCAGTGGAAAAGAAAATGTAACTGGAAAAAAAACATGTCCTGAACAGTAACCAACCAACTGACGTCCAACCCATGTCTATGAACATTCTAATGAGTTTAGAGACAGATGGTCAATATGGAGTGGTGGGAAAAGTCTACAGTGCAAGAAACCCTTTACTGATGGTTAAAGTCTATGAGAAACCCTTTACTGATGGTTAAAGTCTATGAGAAACCCTTTACTGATGGTTAAAGTCTATGAGAAACCCTTTACTGATGGTTAATGTCTATGTGAAACCCTTTACTGATGGTTAAAGTCTATGAGAAACCCTTTACTGATGGTTAAAGTCTATGAGAAACCCTTTACTGATGGTTAAAGTCTATGAGAAACCCTTTACTGATGGTTAAAGTCTATGAGAAACCCTTTACTGATGGTTAAAGTCTATGAGAAACCCTTTACTGATGGTTAATGTCTATGTGAAACCCTTTACTGATGGTTAAAGTCTATGAGAAACCCTTTACTGATGGTTAAAGTCTATGAGAAACCCTTTACTGATGGTTAAAGTCTATGAGAAACCCTTTACTGATGGTTAAAGTCTATGAGAAACCCTTTACTGATCAGCAAACAGACATAGATAAGGTCAGAGTAATATGAGTTCCCCCCTTAATTGGCCAATAAATAGATACACAGTGTCTAGATAAGGTGTGCAAATAAATCTATTGAAAGAGGGGGACCGAGGTCTTAGGTAACATAGTGGGCAGATGGGTGTTTAAGTCCTGATTCTGTACCCTTCTGACCTGAAGGGGGGATTCTGTCTGCTTTGCAACACTGACTCCCAGTGTATTGATGTGACATTACAATACATGGAAGCTAAATTTAAATCCAATCCATTAACCGGTGTTATGATACCAATGGTTTGTCGAGACTGATGGTTTATACGGTTGTGGCTACCATTACAGCGCCATCTAGTTGTCACGTTGGGGATAGCAGCTGTTGACAACTAGCATTTCAGCTAAGCCCTAACACTTTTCCTACCCTTCATTAATTCTCCTATCCTGCTGCGTTAGTTCTCAAACCATCAATATCACGAAACTGGACTTAATGAATGAAATTGCATTTCATCAACAGGCAATGTCATTAAAAAGATTTTGAAAAGTCTATTTATTTCCCACATTTAGATATTCTCCAGATATTGTACAGTGCAGTTTGAATGCAACAGTTGCTATGCCGAAGGCATGAAGCTGACACTCAGAATTAATCATTTTAAGCAGCAACTACACATTTGACTTGTTTTACAATGGTTTGCTATATTCATACAATGTACAACAGTTCTACATATGCATGTATAAAAATCTGTCTAAGAGTAAATACCAATTACTTTTCAAATAATTCATTTTTACATGATACAAAAACCAAGCATTGTTTGGGGGGAGATTCCATAACATGAAAACGTAATGTTGGCAGATCCGTGAGCCAGCAGGGACACATCAATTTAAAAACTCCAACATGAAGCAAACTACACAATTTAACACATTTAAAGGTGCAATCTGCAGTTGTTTCATCCATTTTTGGACCTCTTAAGAATATGATGTTATAATATTACAAATGCCTCATGTGCTTAGTTCAACTGTCGTAACCATCAGAAACCAAAATAAAAGCTTGTTTCACTCCAATGTTTGTAAACAAACACTATATACCTTCAAAACATGGTAACAATAATTTAGATATCATGGATGGCCAGTCCTTGCATCTATAGCTCTGTCTATGAATTTCTCCAGCCCCATCCCTCAGCTTTTTACTGAAACGGGTGGGGAGTTCACTTTGTTATTGTTTCAACTGCTGATTGCAGCTTTAACATAGTGACATGTATTGTTTCCGTTCAAACATTTGTGTAAATGTTAGTTTGGTCCTCGTCAAGTTAACTAAGCAGTGGCGTATCCTGATATAATAGAAAATACGTGAGAAGTGAATACTCCTGAAAAGACTTTGCACTTTGCTGCCATCTGTAGGTAAGATGTGGCACAGCGGCATCAACTGTTGCCTCAGCAGCAATCATGGCTGGTAGTAGTTTTCAAACAAGGTCCAGGACGCAGCATCACAATGGGAACGAACAACAACAAAATAAAGAGATAGAGGCTTCCCTGTATATCTATTGGGACTGATCTCCCAGTAAACTATGCAGGCGGGAGGTTCTATCCACACCCAGCAACTTTCCAGCAATCCTCCACAGATTCTAGATAACTTAAAAAAGAAAAACGGAAGCTGATCTTAGATCAGTATCTAAAAGCAACATCACCTATGATTTCTCACCCTTGACCTTGGCGACCTGCCCTGACCTGATGACCCCTTCAGCAGGGTGAGGAGGAGACCTGGTCGTAGTCGGGGCACTTGAGCAGGGCCGGGTAGCTGGCGCTCATCTGGAGCGAGGTTTCGCTGGAGATGTCCGAGGGGCTGCGTCCGCGTGCCCAGGTCTCCGGGTGCAGGAACTGACCGGAGTGGTCAGAGCAGTTACTGAGGCGCGGCCGGTAGAAGCCGGGGTGATGGCGCTGGTACATTTCCTCGGCTGTGTAGCGCTTCATGAACAGGTAGACGGACATGACGCCCGCACTCTGGAGGGGAGAGAGAGAGAGACAGGAGATGATAAAGGTTAGAGGACACTGCACTCTGTAGTATAGAGAGCCAGAAGACCCAGAAGAGGGTACCACACCAGCAGACGACAGCTAAACTAGTGATTAGAGCGTTGGGCCGTAACCGTAAGGTTGCTGGTTCCAATACCCGAGCCTAAAAGGTGAAATGCAAGGCACTTCAGTCTAATTTGCTCCAGGGGTGCTCTGCTACTATGGCTGTAGTATTTCACCTCACCTATACAGTGTATGTGACAATAAAAAAACATATTCTTTGGTAGTGAACTATCATACAATGTAGATTTTTTCTACAACAAATCTTGTACCTCAGTGAGTGCATGTTTCTTCTTTTTTCTCATCTTATTCAACTGTCACCATGCACCTGCAACAAAGATAGCTCAGATGTGCGAGTGCCTTTTGAAGTACCTCAGTGAGCAGAAAGGAGATGGCAGCGAAGGCGAAGGACCAGCTGTACCGGTAGCTGAAGTAGGACTCACTGCTCTTAGTCCTGTTCAACATCTCGTCATTAATACTGGATATATACAGCACGAGACCTACCACCAGAGCCAGACCTGAAAGAGAAAGAGAGGGAAGAGGAGGGGGAGATAACAGAAAGAGAGAGAGAGAGGGGAAGGCAAAAGAGAGATTAAACAAACCTTCAAAGCCTGAACATCAGTCAGAGAAAGACACAGACAGACAGAGAAGACAGATAGTGATTGTGTTAAATCGAGATAGACACCGTCACATTCTGTAGCTGAAGCAGAGACAGCAGAAAACAAGGAGGAGGAGGAGGGAAGAAGAGGAGAAAGAAAATGAGGTGAGGAGGAAGAGATGAAAGATTAGAAGAGTACCTGAGAGGATGAAGAAGATTCCGGAGACAAAGGCCAGGATAGTGCGATGAGGTCGGACGTGTCCGATGTTGTTTAGCACAAAGCCGATGAACATGAAGAACAGACTGACCAGAGGAAACGGAGTGGCTGAACGAATCATCTCTGAGAGAGAGAGCGAGAGAGCGAGAGAGAGAGAGCGAGCGAGCGAGAGAGAGAGAGAGAGAGAGAGAGAGAGAGAGACAGCAACATAGAGAAAGACAGTGATTACTATACAGAAACAGAATTTCACACACATATAGTTATGCTCATCTACAAACTCTTATACTCTACTTTCATCTCAAACTCTGAACATAGAGGGTCCAAACAATCTTCCTATCTACCAGAGAGCTTTCAACAGGCATCAACCAAAACCTAATGAGGCTGTGACTTTAGAGAAAGTCAAACCCCCCTCAGTGTGACTCTTCAGAGTTATCACCTAATAAGTATTCTGAAGCAGAGAGGAGTCAGCAGGGTGGAGACCCAGAGACGGTGGGAGTTCTGATGACTCATTTTATTCTGTATGGGCAGACTGGGCTCGAGGCAATTGGAAAGAGACTTGAATAGTAAAGAGGTAGTCATTCAGACACGCTAGGAGGAGGAAAACAAATTTCAATAAAACTGCATTGTATTATTACGTTTAAGCATTAGAGCCTTAATTGGTGATGTGAAAGCTTAAAATCTTATGATAAAGAAGCACCATTTTACACAAGTCTCTTGCCACCCAAGAGTGAATATATTATCTCTCGCATTCAGTCTGTTCTTGCATTTCTTCACTTTAGAACGCTGGTTACAAGCCATGATGATAATATCATTATCACTCCATCCATCGACAGGAACTCAGAAAACCTCAGTAATAGTTCTTCCAATGCACATACAGCTTCTTAATTGTACAGTACACTGCTGCCTCTCACAGCTTCAGCTATTCAGGTAGAAAGACTGTTCCGCTAAGTAACCAGAAGAGGGTGCCATATGTTGATACATTGTGTCACTTGTCCTTATTTGTCCTGAATGCATTGGCAGTATTACAACCACCCACTCACTCTGACCACAAAGAGTGCTTCATCTACTCACACACAGACAGGGTCTATTCAATCAAACGCTGTACATCCAGAAGAGAGGGAGGGACCCTTTTGGAGCAACTGGCCCAAAAGTTGATATATATTATTATTGTTTCTCAAGCATATTGTTCAATTATGTATACAATGCCTTGGCAACAGAGGCAACCACACAATAAAGATTGAGAGAGAGAGAGACAGGAAAATTAGAGAAATATAACTTACTAAGTACACTGACTGTGGACTCAGAGGTCAGCTGTAAGTTCATGGGCATGATGTACTCTATGGTGAAACAGCGACCTGCCTCTTCACCTGGAAGAGAAGAAGAGAGGGATTAATATTTAACCTTTATTTTGACAGGGAGACATGCTGACAGGAAGACATGCTGAGTCTTTCCATAGAGGGGTCATAATAGTTAGGCTAAACTGTAGGCCGAACCATTGTAGGCCAAACCGTTCGGGTCTGACAAACACCGCTCTAGCTCTGTCACCTTTCATCACAAATGCGTAAATGCAACATTCTCCCTCTCATTCCCCAAATCAACCAGACAGTAAGAAAGAAGATCTAGATCCTAAAAGTGTTCTTCTGCTGTCCCCATAGGAGAACCCTTTGACAAACCCCTTTTGGTTCCAGGTAAAACCCTTTTGAGTTCCATGTACATCCCTTTCCACAGAGGGTTCTACATGGAACCCAAAATAGTTCTACCTGGAACCAAAAAGGGCTCTCCTATGGGGACACCCACATAACACTTTTGCAACCCTTTTTTCTAGGAGTGTAGAATTGGTCTCAATTGGTCTGATCCAGGATCAGCTGGAGATGGTAGTGACCTGCCAGGAAGCAGACTCTCCAGAGTCCAGAGTGCAGGGAGGTCCTGATGTCAGTGGTCTGGTTCAGGGGCAGGATGACCCCCTCCTCCAGGTACAGCCAGTAGTCTGTAGAGACCGCAACTCCCAGAAGCCCCAGGCCGCTGACCGCAAACACGCTGCTCAGCAATGCCAGAGCCTTCCTGCCGCACGCGCTCATCACGGTAGGATCAGAGGTGGTCCGCACCAGCAGGGGGCACTGGGTCAGAGGTCAGGGGTGAGAGGTCAGATCTGTGGGGAAAGTAGGGGGTTGTTACAGTTAATGGGGAGACACGGATGTAGTTGGTGACACAAGCAGAGCGACCTACTGGGTGCACTTAGGGTGCAAAGGACCATAAAAGGAACAGGCACACACACAATTGACTGGCATGCTCTTCTGTACGATTGGTAGATGATGTATAATGGGATAATGCTGCTAGATCTCTCAGACAGAGATACATGTCATACTGCCCTGTGTCACTGAGAGAGAGAGAGAGAGAGAGAGAGAGAGAGAGAGAGAGAGAGAGAGAGAGAGAGAGAGAGAGAGAGAGAGAGAGAGAGAGAGAGAGAGAGAGAGAGAGAGAGAGAGAGAGAGAGAGAGAGAGAGAGAGAGAGAGAGAGAGAGAGAGAGAGAGAGAGAGAGAGAGAGAAGACGTGCGGCTGCGGGCGTAATTTAATTTCTATTCACTCTGGAGAGAAAGAGAGAGAGCAGCATGACACAAACACAGCCACCCGACCCTGTGCTGATGTTCTAATACTACCCTTTCAGTTCTCTCTCTCTGCTCTGTGGCTGTGAGGACATGTGGATGAATCTACAGGCCAATTAATGATAAAGCATGAAGAGCAACACCTTACAGCCACACAAGAAAGAGACCGTGGGAGTATGCATGGCTGGGTACTATGAGGTGTTGAATAGACATTTCAAAGGTAGACTGAAAATGTTTCTCAGTGAATAGACTTAATGTCCTGATTTAAAACACAGCTGTTGGCTCATTGTGGTGAATTCCCCTGGACTTGAGAGGGTACATAAATGACTGTGTGGGCGTGCTGGCAGGCGTTAAGAGTGTTGAAGGAACATCAAGCGCTGAAGGAGGACATGCTTACATGATTGGTGTATGTTTGAGTGTGAGTGTGAGTGGGAGTGAGAGAGAGAGAAAGAAAGAGAGAGAGAGAGAGAGAGAAAGGTGGTAATTGAGGGGATTTTGGAATAAAAATTGGACAAAGTGACAAAATAGAGAGGGATAAACGAAAAATATGAAAACAGATGATATCTGTGATTGATATTCTTTCAGAACAAGTACTCTCTCTCAGTCTCAATTTTTTCCAAATGTAACCTTTATTTAACTAGGCAAGTCAGTTAAGAACATTTCTTAGGCTGGGGGCAGTATTGAGTAGCTTGGATGAATAAGGTGCCCAGAGTAAACTGCCTGCTACTCCGGCCCAGTTGCTAGTAGATTTGGATAGAAAACACTCTGACGTTTCTAAAACTGTTTGAATGATGTCTGTGAGTATAACAGAACTCTATGGCAGGCAAAAACCTGAGAAAAAATCCAACCAGGAAGTGGGAAATCTGAGGTTTGTAGGTTTGCCTATCCAATATACAGTGTCTATGGGGTCATATTGCACTTCCTAAGGTTTCCACTAGATGTCAACAGTCTTTAGAACCTTGTTTGAGGATTCTACTGTGAAGTGGGGGCTAATGAGAGCTGAATGAGTCAGGGCTCTGCCAGAGTGGCATGAGCTGATCACGCGCGCTCACGTGAGAGTTAGCTCTGTTCCATTGCATTTCTACAGACAAAGGAATTCTCCGGTTGAAAAATTATTGAAGATTTATGATAAAAAGATCCTAAAGATTGATTATATACTTCGTTTGACATGTTTCTACGAACTGTAATATGACTTTTCATCTGAACTTTCGCCTGGACTTGCCCGCGTGTCGTGAGTTTGGATTGTGTACTAAACGCGCAAACAAAAAGGAGGTATTTGGACATAAATTATGGACTTTATCGAACAAATCAAACATTTACTGTGGAACTGGGATTTCTGGGAGTGCATTCTGATGAAGATCATCAAAGGTAAGTGAATATTTATAATGTTATTTCTGACTTCTGTTGACTCCACAACATGGCGCATATCTGTATGACGTGTTTTGTTGTCTGAGCGCTGTACTCAGATTATTGCATGGTGTGCTTTTTCCGTAAAGTTTTTTTGAAATCTGACACAGCGGTTGCATTAAGGAGAAGTGGATCTAAAATTCCATGTATAACAGTTGTATCTTTTATCAATGTTTATTATGAGTATTTCTGTAAATTGATGTGGCTCTCTGCAAAATCACCGGATGTTTTGGAACTACTGAACATAACACGCCAATGTAAACTGAGATTTTTGGATATAAATATGAACTTTATCGAACAAAACATACATGTATTGTGTAACATGAAGTACTATGAGTGTCATCTGATGAAGATCATCAAAGGTTAGTGATGAATTTTGATCTCTATTTCTGCTTTTTGTGACTCCTCTCTTTGGCTGGAAAAATGGCTGTGTTTTTCTGTGACTAGGTACTGACCTAACATAATCGTTTGGTGTGCTTTCGTCGTAAAGCCTTTTTGAAATCGGACACTGTGGTGGGATTAAGAACAAGTTTATCTTTAAAATGGTGTGAAATACTTGCATGTTTGAAGAATTTTAATTATGAGATTTCTGTTGTTGGAATTTGGCGCCCTGCACCTTCACTGGCTGTTGTCAAATCGATGCCGTTAACGGGATCTTAGCCATATTAAGAACAAATTATTATCTACAATGACGGCCTACCCCGGCCAAACCCAGACTATACTGGGCCAATTGTGCACTGCCCTATGGGACTCCCAATCACAGCCGGATGTGACGCAGCCTGGATATGAACCAGGTACTGCAGTGATGCCTCTTGCACTAAGAAGCGCCACTCTCTTGCTCAGTCTCACACCCAAAGTGAAAAAGGTAATAAACAAAAGTGAAATAATCAATCAAAAATTTCAAAGGACTAGACACATTTCAAATGTCATATCATGGCTATGTACAGTGTTATAATGATGTGCAAATAGTTTAAATACAAAATGGAAAATAAATAAACATAAATATGTTTTGTATTTACAATGGTGTTTGTTCTTCACTGGTTGACCTTTTCTTGTGGCAACAGGTCCAAATCTTGCTGCTGTGATGGCACAGTGTGGTATTTCACCCAGCAGATATTGGAGTTTATCAAAATTGTATTTGTTTTCAAATTCTTTGTGGTCTGTGTAATCTGTGGGAAATACGTGTCTCTAATATGGTCATATATTTTGCACGAGGTTAGGAAGTGTAGCTCAGTTATCACCTCATTTTGTGGGCAGTGGGCACATAGCCTGTCTTCTCTTGAGAGCCAGGTCTGCCTATGGCGGCTTCTCTCAATAGCAAGGCTATGCCCACTGAGTCTGTCAAAGCTTTTCTTAATTTTGGGTCAGTCACAGTGGTCAGGTATTCTGCCAGTGGCCAAATATTATTCTAGTTTGCTCAGTGTTTTGTTAATTATTTCCAATGTGTCAAGTAATTATCTTTTTGTTTTCTCATAATTTGGGTGGATCTCTATCTCTCAGTCTCTCTCTCTTTCAGTCTCTCTCTCTCTCTGTCTCAGTCTCTCGCTCAGTCTCTCTCTCTCTGTCTCTTTATCTCACTCTCTCTCTCTCTCTTAGTCTCTCTCTCTCTCTCTTAGTCTCTCTCTCTCTGTCTCTCTCTGTCTCTCTCTTAGTCTCTCTCTCTCAGTCTCTCTCTCGCTCGCTCTCTTAGTCTCTCTCTCTCTCTCTCTCTCTCAGTCTCTCTCTCTCTCTCTTAGTCTCTCTCTCTCTTAGTCTCTCTGTCTCTCTCTCTCTCTCTCTGTCTCTCTCTCTCAGTCTCTCTCTCTCTCTCTTAGTCTCTCTTTCTGTCTCTCTCTCTCTCTCAGTTTCTCTCTCTCTCTCTCTCTTAGTCTCTCTCTCTCTCTCTCAGTCTCTCTCTGTCTCTGTCTGTCTCTTAGTCTCTCTCTCTTTGTCTCTCTCTCTTAGTCTCTCTCTTAGTCTCTCTCTCTCTCAGTCGCTCTCTCTCTCTCTTAGTCTCTCTCTTTGTCTCTCTCTCTTAGTCTCTTACTCTTAGTCTCTCACTCTTAGTCTCTCACGCTTAGTCTCTCACGCTTAGTCTCTCTCTTAGTCTCTCTCTTAGTCTTTCTCTCTTAGTCTCTGTCTCAATTCAATTCATTTTCAATTCATGGGGCTTCATTGGCATGGGAAACATATGTGTACATTGCCAAAGCAAGTGAAACAGATAATAAACAAAAGGGAAATAAACAATAAAAAAACACTCACAAAAGTTCCAAAAGAATAAAGACATTTCACATGTCATTATATGTCTACATACAGTGTTGTAATGATGTGCAAATAGATAAAGTACAGAAGGGAAAATAAATAAACATAAATATAGGTTGTATTTGCAATGGTGTTTGTTCTTCATTGGTTGCCCTTTCCTTGTGGCAATAGGTCACAGATCTTGCTGCTGTGATGCACACTGTGGTACTTCAACCAACAGATATGGGAGTTTAACTGATTCAAGTATTTTTAGCCAGAATCTAATTGGTATGTCAAATTTTATGTTCCCTTTGATGGCATAGAAGGCCCTTCATGCCTTGTCTCTCAGATAGTTCACAGCTTTGTGGAAGTTACCTGTGGCGCTGATGTTTAGGCCGAGGTATGCATCGTGTCTAGATGGAATTTGTATTCGTGGTCCTGGCAACTGGACCTTTTTTGGAACACCACTATTTTTGTCTTACTGAGATGTACTATTCAGGGCCCAGGTCTGACAGAATCTGTGCAGAAGATCTAGGTGCCGCTGGAGGCCCTCCTTGGCTGGGGACAGAAGCAGCAGATCATCAGCAAACAGTAGACATTCGACTTCAGATTCTAGTAGGGTGAGGCCGTGTGCTGCAGACTGTTCTAGTGCCCTCGACAATTTGTTGATGTCGAAGAGGGTGGGGCTTAAGCTGCATCCCTGTCTCACCCCCTGCCCCTGTGGAAAGAAATGTGTGTTTTTTTACCTATTTTAACTGCACACTTGTTGTTTGTGTACATGGATTTTATAATGTGGTATGTTTTTCCCCCAACACCACTTTCCATCAATTTGTATAGCAGGCCCTCATGCCAAATTGAGTCGAAAGCTTTTTTGAAATCAACAAAGCATGAGTAGACTTTACCTTTGTTTTGGTTTGTTTGTCCAATTAGGGTGTGCAGGGTGAACACATGGTCTGATGTACGGTAATTTGATAAAAAGCCAATTTGACATTTGCTCAGTATATTGTTTTCACTGAGGAAATGTACAAGTCTGCTGTTAATGATAATGCAGAGGATTTCTCCAAGGTTGCTGTTGATGCATATCCCATGGTAGTTATTGGGGTCAAATTTGTCTCCACTTTTGTGGATTGGGGTGATCAGTCCTTGGTTCCACATATTGGAGAATATGCCAAAGCTGAGGATGATGTTAAAGAGTTTAAGTATAGCTAATTTGAATTTGTGGTCTGTATATTTTATCATTTCATTTAGGATACCATCAACCCCACAGGCCTTTTTGGGTTGGAGGGTTTGTATTTTGTCCTGCAGTTCATTCAATGTAATTGGAGAATCCAGTGGGTTCTGGTAGTATTTAATAGTTGATTCTAAGATTTGTTTTTGATCATGTATATGTTTTTGCTGTTTGTCCTTTGTTCTTTGTTATAGAGCCAAAAAGATTGGAGAAGTGGTTTATCCATACTTCTCTATTTTGGATAGATAACTCGCGTTGTTGTTTGTTTGTTGTTTGTTTAGGTTTTCTACTGCCAAGTTTACACCTTCAATATTACAGTGAAACATTTTGTCCAGGAAATTGTCTGGAAGGGATTGAATTTGTTGTTGCCTAGTTGTTTTTTTGATAGATTACCACACTACTTTCCTTCCGTCTATAGCATTTCTTAATATTATTCAGTTCCTTTGGCTTTTATTCCTCATGATTGAGCATAGCTCTGTTCAAGTAGAGTGTGATTTTGCTGTGATCTGATAGGGGTGTCAGTGGACTGACTGTGAACGCTCTAAGAGACTCTGGGTTGAGGTCAGTGATAAAGTAGTCTACAGTACTACCGCCAAGAGATGAGCTATAGGTGTACCTACCATAGTAGTCCCCTCAAAGCCTACTATTGACAATGTACATACCCAGTGTCCGACAGAGCTGCAGGAGTTGTGACCCGTTTTTGTTGGTTATGTTGTCGTAGTTGTGTCTAGGGGGGCATATGGGGGAGGGAATGCTGTCACCTGCAGATAGGTGTTTGTCCCCCTGTGTGCTGAGGGTGTCTGGTTCTTGTCCAGTTCTGGCATTTAGGTCACCACAGACTAGTACATGTCCCTGGTCCTGGAAATTGTTGATCTCCCCCTCTAGGATGGAGAAGCTGTCATCGTTAAAGTATGGGGATGCTATTGGCGGGATATAGGTAGCACACATGAGGACATTTTTCTCTGTTGAGATAATCTCCTCATTCATTTCTAGCCAGATGTAAAATGTTCCTGCTTTGACTAATTTAGGTCTGCTCTATACCAAATTAGCATGCCCCCTGAGTCTCTTCCCTGTTTCACACCTGGTAGTTTGGTGGATGGGACTACCAGCTCTCTGTAACCTAGAGGGCAACCAGTGGGTCTGTCTCCTTTATACCATGTTTCTAGTAGGATGATAATGTCTTTATTTCCAATTTCTTTGATGAAGTCTGGGTTTCTGCTCTTTAGGCCAAAGGCAGATGACCTCAGACCTTGTATATTCCAGGAAGAGATATTAAAAGCTTTGTGTTACATAGTGTCTAGTGTTGTTTTTGTGTGGTTCAGGCCCAGACCATCACAGCAGGTGTGAATAGAGCATGTTGAACATCTGATACATACCTCTTAGGTCACAGGATGGGGCTTGGGCGGGTGTAATAGTGGGGGTTGGGCCTGTTGCTCTGCTCACGGCCTGGGCATATGTCCTGCTGTCATGTTGAGGTCCTTGTCGTAGGGGCAGGGGGCATGGGGTGGCCAGAAGGGGCATAGGTCTGATATGGGATGCCTATATGGGGTGTGGCCAGGGTTTGCTTGGGGTGGTCTTAACTGGTTGGGGTGTGCTGGTGATGCTGTGGTCTGGGTCCTCTTGGTATGGGTTCTCTCGGTGCAGGTCCTTCAGGACCTGCAGGTCTGGGCGGGGTGTCCGTTGCTCTGTTGCTCCTGTGTGAGGTGCTGAGGCTACGGATGAGGGTTGGGATTGCTGCCTTGTAGAGGTGGACCTGGTCATAAAGGCTGTTCAAGTCCAGGGTGGAGTGGTGGGCCAGGTAGACATTAGGTTTTGAGGCACAGTCTTGCTTAATGCTTGCACTCACCCGCTGTATGGTGGCAGGGTGAAAGCCTTTTCGTGGTAGCAGAGTGGAGATAACCACTTGTGCGTTGGGGAAAGTGGAAGAAGCTTTTTCAATCACTCCCTTGAGTGCTGTGGCCGCCCTTTACTGCTGTGTTCTCAGGTCATTTATGTCCGTGTGAATTATGATGTGGCTGGGGGGACCCTAGTCTGTCCTCTGACAACAGCTCCAGGCCATGTCTAGTGTTTGTGCATCAGCGTTTAGCCACTTTGGGAAAAAGTTTTTCCTCTTGAATGTATTTGCCATTTGAGTCAATGAGGAGCACAATCTCTGGCTTTGTGTGTTCTCAGTGGATGTGTGGGGGCTTTCAAGGTAGCTATCAGGGGAGCTGACAGGGGGGCTGTTAGGAGGGAGTGAGGTCTGTTGGGTTGGTGGGTCCTGTGTTGTTTGTCCCATTGTGGTGTTGAGGTTGTGGTCTGGGTCTGATGTGGGCTGTTTGGCTGGCTTCTCTGGGGGAGTGTCCTGCTCTCTGTCACACCTCAGATTTCTCACCTTCTCCTTCAGTGCCACGTGTGCCTCTTTAAGTTCTCTCACCTCAGTCCATAGAGCAGTCAGCTCTCTCAGACAGCTGTCCATCTCCACCTTCAGCCCTCTGGGTGTTGTTGGGGGGGGGGTGTCCTCTGAGCACCCCCACTAGCTCTCTGAGCACCACCATGTCTCTCTCCAGCTCTGTGAATTTACGCCTCTCAATGATTGAGGAGCAGTGCAGTTGTGGGACCTGGGTGTGATCAGTGCTGGGGAGTTGTCACAGAGAGAGAGCATTTCCTGCTGTGCTCTCTCTTTGAAACTCTCCTGCCATTGTTAGGCTCAAGAGTTTTCACACCTCTCACTTGAAGTTGCAACAAGGTCAGTTCTGTCCTAGTAGCTTGGTAGCTTAGTATTATTTATTTATTAAGCTTTATATAACAACATTACCTACAGATTATTGTCTTTTACTTTTTGGCTTCAGAAGTAGGTTCAGACTGAACAATACTCACTCAGTTTTGTGTTGGATGGTATTTCCAGGTTCGCTTGTGTTTCTTCTGCAGGATTTGGTTTATTATAAGTTTGTTCTTGATAGTCCTTGGTAGTAATAGTCCATTCAGGTAATTTAGTCCAAAATCAAGGTTTTTGGTATGGAATTTTATCCATGTGAAAAATGCCAGTTTATCTACATTTATCCAACTCTAATTCTATCTTCTGGCAGAAGAACTCAGGAGCCCATGAGCTCACTACCTCTCGCTCTCTCTCTGTCACTCTCTCTCACGGAGAGAGAGACTGAGAGAGAGAGATAGAGATAGACAGGGTTGCTGTCCCAGTCCACATGGCTCTCTCACCCATCTCTCTCTCTCTCTCTCTCTCTCTCTCTCTCTCTCTCTCTCTCTCTCTCTCTCTCTCTCTCTCTCTCTCTCTCTCGCTCTCTCTCTCTTTCTCTCTTTCCCTTGAATGAGTAGGTGTGTCAAAACTTTTGACTGGTACTGTTTATGCTCACACATCCACGCACACAAACTTACACGCACACACGCATGTGCTTATTATCTTTGTCTCTCTTGGCATATTTGAATAATTTTATTGGCAGTCTCCCAAAACATATCTGTGCAATCCAGACTTAATTAATTAGCTAAATGGGTAAAATATAAATTAAAATGAAGTATTTTAAATAATTTACCAAAGATGTGGACACATTTTCTCAATACAGATTCCATCACACTAATATGCTATATGGACACCACTGATCCCTTCAATCAGGGTTGAATTCGTTTTCAATAATCATTTTAGCAGATGCTCTTATCTAGAGCAGTTTACAGGTGCAATTAGAGTTAGGTGCCTAGCTCAAGGGCGCGACAGATTGTTCACCTTGTCGGCTCGAGGATTCAAACTAACCAACTTTAGAGGATGGCATTTGTCATTTCGGTGTTGTCGACTTGCAGAGGACATTGCAGGTAGTCTATAAACTGATTGTCTGCGGCGACACCGTCATTTCATCGGCGCTCTATTGTGCAGTTGATTCAAAGGTGACAGTAGCGCGCGATTCTCTATAATTTCCCGCCCAGACCCATTATCTCTTTCTCTCTCTCTTTCTCTGATAGACACAGAGATGGAGAGAGAGAGAGAGACAGGGAGAGAGAGAGGGAAAGTGTGCCCGAACGAAAACAACTTTCCATTGCTCTGATCCGCGAAAAGATATCGATCAGAAACAATGATGAAAGAAAACAGACCAATAAATTGTCCAATCTAGCTCTTTGGTGAGATAAAATAAATAATTTGCAGAGATAACTATTGTTCACGTCACTTTGTATTACAGCTACAAGTTGAATGGTGTAGTGAAGTGAAATTTCTTTGAACCGGAGAGACCGCTGCATGTATGGGAACTATCCATGGACCTGAAATTACGGGGGGAAAAACAGAGGCAAAGTGCCCTACGCTGTAGTACGAAAACATGTTTCTTACATTGGGGTCTAATCACTCATCTTCATTCAAACAATTTACTGTGACTATAGATATCAATTTTAACTGCCGATTCAATCCAAATATCCCCTCTTAAATTAAAATGCGAACGTCATACAAAACGCAACTCATTGGGGGAAAAAAACGTCCAATTTAAATTCCTTACCGGACCAAATAAAGTCGGTATTACATCAGATTGCGTACCTCAAATCTGTGTGCGTAGGATGAGTCTGGGTTCTCTCTCAGTAGTTCTCCCTCCTATGTGTGTCTTCATCTGCACCCCTCACAGACAGTAACAAAAAGTGTTGGAGCGCCGCTGGGTAAACAGACAAGACGGACGGAGGTGCACACCGTAGCCACTCGCTTCTTGGCATGAAGGTGCGCTTCCTCCAGAGCTCTTCGGATTTAGCAGGCGACCTCGCTCACTCACTACTGACGACGGACATATCCGCAGACCGCACCAGCACGTAGCTGTCCTGCTCAGCTCAACTCAGATGCTTCAGCTCAACTCAGACGCTTTGTGCCATGGTGATTGATATCATCACCACGCTGCGCGGAATGCTGAATGCGGAGGCAACAAGAGAGAGAGAGAGAGGGAGAGCACGAACCAAAACAAACTATTTCATCAGGTTACATACAGTCTTACACTTTTTCCCAGAAAGGTGCCGTCAATCTCACCCCCTAAAGGTGTTCAGTCACCAATGATAGATGCACATATGGCTTACTGTATATTTACAACCTTTTGACATCATCAATAATGATAAAGTCTACCTCTGGATTTCCCTAGATTGCCTGAGAGAGATCGTATTGATATGTTATTTATGGCCCAAATGTGCAATTCCTCAAAGTATCCTAAAAATAAATCTGAAACATTTCCTCTTATTTTGTGAAAACATGTCACACATTTCTGATAGAGTGAGCAGAAAATAACTTCTCACCAGTGGAAAAATACAAAAGAAGCCCCAGCAAAACAGCTGATGCAAAGGCATCATAATCACTGTGCCTTTATTCTGTCTTGTCTAGAAACAGTCCCGGGCCCCTGGGACTTCAGCACCAAGGCCAGCTCCTGACATGAACGAAAGACAGATGAGAGAGAATGCTTTGGGCTGGATTCAATGAGTATGGCAGAAGTATCGCAGAAAATCCATGTTACAGCTCGATTTAAATTTAAAGGCAATGTTCCCGTGTTCACGGAGACTTCATTGACGGTAAACACTTCATATGTCAGCTCAATCGGACATTACTTTTAAATCTCTGTAAACATAAGGAACACATACACTCTAAAAAGAAAAGGTTCCTGGAGTACCCTTTAGGGGTTCTTCAAATTGAAACTGTGGGGGAACCTCTAGAAGTTCTTCGAAGAACCCTTTAAAAGAACCCCTTTTAATGAATCATCAAATAAACTTTTGAATAACTTTGTGGGGTTCATGTTTTAAATACCCCCCCCTGGTATTATTATTGTTGATGATAATAATATGCATAACAATAACACAATATTTTTGTTCTCAGTTTATTATGATTTTAGTGGCAAAGTAGAATAAAAAAATTATATTATGAGGTAAAGTCCCAGCAGAGCCCCAAGTCCAATGGGTCTTTCCTCTGGTGTGTTGATGTTAATGTGTTGATGTTCTCTGTATCCACAGCCAGAATGATTTTGCAGTGAGTGGTTATCGAACAGGTTTCCTGTTATATTCATCAGAGGTGTAGGGAGGGTGAAATCTGTGAATCCCAAAAAATGTAATTATACATAAGATTAACAAAACACACGACAGTATTACTACCTTGGTTTTTGTGGTGAATGTGAATGAAAAAACCCGTTTTGATGATGGTTTTCATATACATACCTTGTCCATAGAGGCCTATGGGCTATTCTTTGAAGAGGTAAGGGAAGAGGATGGCAAATGTGATTTGCATAACATACCAATTGACATACCTTTGTATGCCTCCTTGTCTGTATACCTGCAGACACAGACACAAAAGTGAGCAGTTCAGTCATCTGCACCCAATACAGCTAGCCTTCAACATATTCTTATAACCTACATATTCTTACCTCTTTGTTGATTGATATCCATTGAATTGTGTCCAGTCTTTGTTTTAGAAAGATTTTCACAAATATGAAAAGACAGATGGTATCATCATTAAACAATATACATTTAGATCATATAAGGGACAAATATTACCTTAAATTGAGGAGATCTTTACATTTTTCAGTTAAGTGCCTGCATCTGCTGTCCTTTCAAATTCAAATTCAAATGTTTCAGTTGGGCAGTTTGGTTCCTGCAAGAACCCCCACCAACTAAGGAGGTTCCTCGATGAACCCCACCTCATATGGGGTTCTTGGAAGAACCTTTTGTGGCCATTTGCAGTGCCAAGAAGACTAATGTTCTTCAAAGAACTGAGGATCTTAGAAGAACCCTTGTTGAACCCCTCATTTTTTAGAGTGTACCAACAAAGACTGTCGTTGTGCATAGTGATAAGTTGTCTGCTACAGTCATGTTCTCATAAGGGATAAAATATTAGTCTTCTTGTCCCCGTACACACTCATGTTGTACAAGGAATGCCAAATGCATTTGGCACAATCGTTGTGATACAACAGAGAGTTCTTCTGTACAAAAATAACAACACAAGCAACAGACAAAACTGTCCATTGTATCAGAAAAATATCTGTTGTATCACGACCATTGTGTCAAATGCGTTGTAAATAAGTTGTACAATCTAAGTGTGTAGGGGGCCTTTGAATGCTTTACATGAAGCAAACTGTTTACTCATGTGTTCAGTATTAGCTTATATAACCGACGAGGTATATCTCAAGGGCATATCTTATCTAGATTAACTTCCATTAGTATTCTGCATTATTATGGCTTTATGAGCAGGTTCACTTGCTCAGCAACTGGAATATAATAGGAGCCAACGTACCGGGCCAGGTCTGTGTGCTGTGAATGCAGAGTGGTCCACTTAGACAGACAGAGAGAAATAGAGAGAGAGAAATAGAGAGAGGGGGGAGAGAGATAGCGAGAGAGGGGGGCGGGGGGGGGGGGGGGCAGAGAGTGGGAGAAACAACAGACATACACACACATTACGAGGCGAACCCCAGCCCAGCCGAAAACAAAACAAACAGCAGTACTCTGCTGATTCATCTGAAGGCTCAGTAGGCTTTGATTGCTGCCAATTTGTCTGTGTGCAGACCGAGGGTGCTAGACCGCTAAACGCTCCTATCTGGCAGGCCACGTTTGAAGGGTTAATATGAAGAGGGCAGACAACATTCATCCTTTTGTCATCCTGAGGAGAAGGAAAAGTTATTGCTGTGACGTTTCTGTTGTTCGGTGAGAGAATACTGAATGTGGCTTTTGGATATTGGTGAGATTTCGTTGCTTTTAAGCAAGAATACTTTTGAAGTGTGTGAGGCAAAGCGAGATTCCTCATGGATATCAATAGTGATATACAGTACAAAGATACAGTCAACCGTCCAACATGTAGAATCTACATATGAAGCCTGGGAGGCTACAGAAAGCAAAACAACACAAATAAAGCAGATTGCATTTTCATTGGTTTATTCATACACAGTATCCTTTATACCCCAGTCAGCAAAGGGACATGGGAGAACTTGACAAATAAAAGCAAGGAGAGTGAAATGAAAATAAAGCATACAAAACATCCCTGTGTTGTGGTCCCATGATCGCCACGGTGATTCAAATATTGACCGCAAGAGATTATAGTTCATCCTAAAAGTACATACTTGATGGAGGTTTTGTGTCTATAGTAGCCCAAACACCGCCCACTCACTAGACATAGATTCTCAATGTGAGACGTCATTCACAGGGCTAACTATGGTTGGCCTCTCTTTCCCACTAGTATCTGATAAGTTCTATAGAGAGTGCTATATTCGCCATGTAGAAACCTCCACATCTTTGAAGTAAAACATAATATCTAGATGGACAGACAAGATCCTGACTCAGCTTCAATGAAATACTTCTCAGTTTGTCTCATCAGCAATGTTGTGTAAACATATGGTTACCCTTATTTCGAATAGGTCCATTTGGTCCAGATGGGACACTATAATACTAAAATGTAATCAAAGTTACATGTTAACATAATTTCAGTAGTCATCCCCATTGAACAGCTACATTTCAAGGACATGCTACAAATACCGTTGTCTAACAGAAACGGACTAAATGCAAGACATTTGGCAATAGGCTGAAACACCAAAACAACTGTGTCTTTGTGGTCAGGGTGTATTAAACAATAGACCAAAGTTTCTTTATTCTTTGGCAGTTCAATTGTGTCTGATTGAACTTCCTGTGCTTGCTCTGTGTTGATCTCTCATTATGTAGGTTCTCAGTTTGGCCCCTTTCAGAACTTCTACATAACCACAACCAAAACAGAAGAGACAGAAAAATCTAATCGTTGTGTCCATGGCTTAGATGTGAGTTCTGACTGAATTTAGAACTTGGTTGAGTCAGGAGACTGAACACTAAGACAAACCAATAAACAAATGGAGAAGAGGAGAACAGAAAGAGGAGAGAAGTGTAGTGGGAGGGGCTAGCGGGACAGGCGTGTGTCTCACTGTGATGCTTGGTGACACATGAACTTCATACTGTACACCTGGGGATCTGTGTTAACATGCATCATGCCTTCTCTCATGCTTAGATCAGGCCTTACCCTCACATGCACACAGCGAAAGCCAGAAAACACACTTCTGCCTCTGATAGAAGAGAAACCAAGGCTAGGAGTAGGAGTAGGAGTGTATTCAACCAGGGACCACGCGCCACAGTCACACATGCTGTAGATACTGCATATCGTCTGTGAAACATTAAAGGTAGAGTCAGCGATATGACCAAGATGCACAAAGTAAACTGCATAGTGGGTCAATCTCCGCAACACACTGAGAGTGTGAGGCAGTTTTGGTCCCGTGGCTACTACGTTGTAAGAGCGTGAAGGGAACCCATGTACAGATACTGTGGGTGACTTTGTGAGAGTGAAGTCTTGAGTCTTGCTCATCGGAATATCTGCGGTGCTTTTCGTGCAAGGTCATTTCGCTGACTCTACCTTTAAAATAGTCAAAAACAAACTGTGGATAAATAGAGAAAATACATATTACAAGGTTTCGCTGATAACAAAGCTACCAAAGATTCAGCCAAACGTCATGTGTTTTTGGGATAGTCATCTAAACAGAGATGTTTAACCCGTCTAAGGTAGTAAAAGCACATTCAGTTCGTGGTATAAAATATGCAAGTCATTTCTCTTTTTGAAAAAGCTCTTTCGATATTTACAAAATGGTCGACAAATAGGGTAAACAATGTTCTCTCTGGTCAGAAAAGTATAGAGGGAAACATACGGAATATGTTTAATAAGTAACAAAAAAAATCTATTCTCTGAATCTCATTCAACTTTTCAGTGGGGTAGGACTTTCATACAGACAACAATTAATTAGTCAACAAATATCCTAATACTTGGTTTTACAATGATAAATATCAGACGTGTGCTGCATCCCCTAGAAAGTCATCTAGCGCTTATTCATAATCAGGAAATGAGCAGGGAACAGAGAACTGCATGGTGCATATGGAAAGAGCATTTTCACTAGTCAAATCAAAACATCGTCTTCTCATGAACCTCAGTTCAACATTTTCCCCCATAAATAGAAGTCCAGAATACCAAGTTACATGTTGTCGCAAACCTCATGAACAGAACCATATCCTCAATTCAGTCTTGCTCATAAATTCTCCTAAATAACTCTGAGAATATTGGTACCAGTGCTTTCACCAAAAATACAATTGGACACCATCTAAAATGTTCATCATTGTTTCATCAGTCAACTGTTCATACCGACCAAAAAGTTGTTCTTTAACAACATACTAGGTTAGACACAGCTATACTTGGTGGGTTACGTTTTAGTAACGTTTTGTAAACGTTTGATAACTGTTTGTAAACGTTTGGTAACGGTTTGGAGTATATTAATAAAACTGCCAGAGAAACACGGTGTTGAGCTTAGTTTAGCGCGCTGACACCATCAGAAGGGTTAACGGCTTTGCCACAAGGAAAGACATCATAGTTGACTATAGGAATTTCATAAGAAACGGACGCTGTAGATAGTATATGTTTATATAGATATGTACTGGAATAAAATTATTTGTTTCACCTCTATTTTGGCACTCGTGTAACAGTAGACAATAGACCTCTCTTCTCTGTAGGTATATAAATATAATCTAGAATGTGGTGTAGCAGACTGTTTAGAAATGGCAGTACAGTACAGTAGGTACAGTAGAGAGAGGAAAGGCAGGGACAGGAGGGTACGTTCCATCATGCTTCATAGGGAGGGAGTGCTCTCTTTGTATCCATAGCAACACACTGAGGAATCATGAGATACTGTATGCAGTCCCACAGACAACTTCCGGACAGGAAGGTACTGTAGGGTTTGGTTCTAGGTTCTAGAGCAAGTAGGAGGTTCTGGAACTGTGGAAAACATGGAACCCATTCCTGAATGTTAGGCCAGTAGGTTGCAGAGCTAAATGGTTCCCCATGGTAACAGTGTGCAATTCATGTCAACGCTCACTGTACTGTAGCAGGCCTACTTCTCAAATCAATGTATCCATGATTACTGCGCTCAATCACCAGATAAACTTAGACATACTCCCCTGTACACCAACCCCTCCCCCCTCCCTTACCCCCTCCATTGCATCAGACAAATTCCAACCGAGATCGTTCGTGGACAGCTTGTTTACAGAATGTCGCCGACTGAAGTCCAGAGAACACATGAAGATAATATTAGTCTCTTTGACAAAGGGACAATAGGTGGTCAATCTGGAGGGTTGCTGTCCCAGTCCCAGTCCACATGGCTCTCTTCCCCCCTCTCTCCTCTCTCTCTCTCTCTTGCTCTCTCACCAGCCTCTCTCTCTCTCTTCCTCCTCTCCCTGATCTATTCCCTCATACCACACTGTGAAGGAGGGAAGGGTGGATGAACTGTGGGTTGATGTAGGAGAAACCAGCGAAGTCGCTCTGGTCAATGTTGGCGATGACTAGCTGGTCTGGAGGGGTCAACATGGGCTGGGTGCGTGTGAAGAACTTGTCAAAGTTTTCTGCTCCTTTGCCACCCTGTGTGTGTGTGAGAGAGAGGGGGGAGGTAGAGGGAGAGACAGAGAAATGGCTGATATTAGGCGGTAAAGGGAAGTACATTAAGTTGCCCACAGCAAGAGGATGTCTAGCTGTCACTTTTTGTGGGTGAATGATCTCATTACGACAGTATACTGTACCTCACGATACCTCCAGAATGATCTCATTATGACAGTATACTGTACCTCACGATACCTCCAGAATGACCTCATTATGACAGTATACTGTACCTCACGATACCTCCAGAATGATCTCATTATGACAGTATACTGTACCTCACGATACCCCCAGAAGGATCTCATTATGACAGTATACTGTACCTCACGATACCTCCAGAAGGATCTCATTATGACAGTATACTGTACCTCACGATACCTCTAGAATGATCTCATTACGACAGTATACTGTACCTCACGATACCTCCAGAAGGATCTCATTATGACAGTATACTGTACCTCACGATACCTCCAGAAGGATCTCATTACGACAGTATACTGTACCTCACGATACTTCCAGAATGATCTCATTACAACAGTATACTGTACCTCACTATACCTCCAGAAGGATCTCATTATGACAGTATACTGTACCTCACGATACCTCCAGAAGGATCTCATTATGACAGTATACTGTACCTCACGATACCTCCAGAAGGATCTCATTATGACAGTATACTGTACCTCACGATACCTCCAGAAGGATCTCATTATGACTGTATACTGTACCTCACGATACCTCCAGAAGGATCTCATTATGACAGTATACTGTACCTCACGATACCTCTAGAATGATCTCATTATGACAGTATACTGTACCTCACGATACCTCCAGAAGGATCTCATTATGCCAGTATACTGTACCTCACGATACCTCCAGAAGGATCTCATTATGACAGTATACTGTACCTCACGATACCTCCAGAAGGATCTCATTATGACAGTATACTGTACCTCACGATACCTCCAGAAGGATCTCATTATGACAGTATACTGTACCTCACGATACCTCCAGAAGGATCTCATTATGACTGTATACTGTACCTCACGATACCTCCAGAAGGATCTCATTATGACAGTATACTGTACCTCACGATACCTCTAGAATGATCTCATTATGACAGTATACTGTACCTCACGATACCTCCAGAAGGATCTCATTATGACAGTATACTGTACCTCACGATACCTCCAGAAGGATCTCATTATGACAGTATACTGTACCTCACGATACCTCCAGAAGGATCTCATTATGACAGTATACTGTACCTCACGATACCTCCAGAAGGATCTCATTATGACAGTATACTGTACCTCACGATACCTCCAGAAGGATCTCATTATGACAGTATACTGTACCTCACGATACCTCCAGAAGGATCTCATTATGACAGTATACTGTACCTCACGATACCTCCAGAAGGATCTCATTATGACTGTATACTGTACCTCACGATACCTCCAGAAGGATCTCATTATGACTGTATACTGTACCTCACGATACCTCCAGAAGGATCTCATTATGACAGTATACTGTACCTCACGATACCTCCAGAAGGATCTCATTATGACAGTATACTGTACCTCACGATACCTCCAGAAGGATCTCATTATGACAGTATACTGTACCTCACGATACCTCCAGAAGGATCTCATTATGACAGTATACTGTACCTCACGATACCTCCAGAAGGATCTCATTACTACTGTATACTGTACCTCACGATACCTCCAGAATAAATGGAGACCAGAATTAGCTCTGTTTGTATGTGAACCCACACGAATACATCCGCCATGTAGCAATGCGGTGGATATGGTGTGAGGGCTAGGAGGCTTTTAGAGGGCTATTTTTAAACCTATGTATTCTTAAACCTCTGTAGGAGGGTTCGGTCACAAAGCCCCCACGCCCGGCAAGTGTGTTTGTAGGAAAAGAAGGGGCTGTGATGGAGAGAGGTGGGATGTAGGGAGAGAGGGGTGGGTAGGGGTTGGGGTGTGGGTTTAGTCACAAAGCCCCCATGCCTGGTTGTGAGAGTGTGTTTAGCAATAGGAAGGGTGGCAAAGGAGGATGGTGGGATGGAGGGATGGAGGGAGGAGGGTAGATGGTGGGATGGAGGGATGGAGAGAGGGAGGGATGGAGGAGGGTAGATGGTGGGATGGAGGGATGGAGGGATGGTGGGATGGAGGGATGGAGGGAGGGATGGTGGGATGGAGGGAGGGAGGGATGGAGGAGGGTAGATGGTGGGATGGAGGGATGGAGGGATGGTGGGATGGAGGGATGGAGGGATGGAGGGATGGAGGGATGGAGGGATGGTGGGATGGAGGGAGGGAGGGATGGAGGAGGGTAGATGGAGGGATGGAGGGATGGTGGGATGGAGGGATGGAGGGATGGTGGGATGGAGGGAGGGAGGGATGGAGGAGGGTAGATGGTGGGATGGAGGGATGGTGGGATGGAGGGATGGAGGGAGGGATGGAGGAGGGATGGAGGAGGGTAGATGGTGGCTGCAGCTGTGCTCTAGCAGTCTTTTAACCTCCCACAGTGACACATGGCTGCAGGCTCTCAGAACCACACAGGGTAGGAGATGAATCAGAGAGACACACACAGGCACGAACATACGCACGAACACACAGACGAACACACACACACTAAGTGATGCCTACATTTCTACAGTGGCCAATTTAGTTATGGAAACAGACTCTCAAACTTAAAAAAAATAGTTTTACAACTCTTTAGAAATATGATACAAACCTTATGAGTGATAGTGCACCTGAAATGTGTGGCTGTGATGTTGTGCATCAGTGGTGAGTGGTGCTCTCCAGCCCTTTCCTGCAGTCAAATGACCAAATCGCCCTCTAGTGGCCTCATGGGTGGAATGTTATTCATATTTTTTAGAGACATATCTTTTTTTTAAATGCAGAAAATGTTGTATTTCTATGTCAAACGGTTTTGTTATATTTCAGGCTCCTGTGATGTATATAAAGTGTAATATTGGGATTTAAACAAAAAATTGAATACATTTCAACTCCATATCTGACATGGTACAGGAGTCATCTTCTTTTTAAGACCATAACCATGTGTGGGAGGTGTATACTTTTCTTTCAAAGTAGATTTATTTAAGACTACCAAGAAACATTCCGTGTGACCCTGATTTAGCCCACTGCATTAAAAGGTTAACGTGCCAATACGTGTTTGCTACATCCACTTTTTGACTTTTAATTTCATGATATTTCCCCATTGATTCTAGAGGAATATAACTTATGAAACCCTCAAGAGCTTAGTTAAATGTTTTTACTCCATCAGAACTCAAAATATAAGCTTGTTTAACTCCTTTGTTTATAAACAAAATCATTGTAAACAAACACTGAAAACATGGTTAAAACTGTAATTTTGATATGATGGATGGTCAGTCTTTCTATCCATAGCTTTGTCTATGAATTTGAGAGTGGATACATTTCTCCAGCCCCATCACTTACTGTAGCTATCAGTGGCGGGGTGACGCTTTGTTATTGTTTGAACTGAAGATTTCCCCTTTAAAGAGACTTGTTATGATAGCAGTCTGTGCATGTGGATAAAAGGGTCTCTTTCATCTGATCATAGACTTCCAATAACTTCTGGAATGACCCTACTAGCTGGGTAACTCACACACGCACGCACACATACACACCGTTTTAGGCTTGAATGGCGGTTGGATCTCTCTGTTGGCGAGGCGGACCCAGTCGATCCGTCTGAAGAAGGCCTGCTCCCGGATGTCCCTCTCGCCCTCCAGACCACAGCCCAGACGCTTTGACGGGTGCTTGGTCATGAACTGGAGGGTGGGGGAAGTAAAGTGATGGGGGGAGGGAGAGAGAGGGAGGGAGTGAGAGAGAGAGAGAAAGAGAGAAAGAGAGAGATAGAGAGAGAAAGAGAGAGAGAAGCCCATAACTGAGCATTAACCCATTATAGAAGCTACAATTGTATAGCCTTGACAACAGCAGTTCTTTATTACTGGTGGTCTATTATGTAGCTTCCCTTCAACTCTTAAAGCCACTCTATATTTCCCTTTCCAATAGCCTTTCTTAATAACCTTATTTTTTATCCATATTTTCATTATTCAGAATCCAGCCTAAAAATAGAAAGGGGAGGAAATTGCAAATGATGGTTATCGATAATATGTATTTAGCGCCTATTTTATTAAACTCCAAATTCTCTCATTTAATAATGATTTCATAGATCATATAGATGTAAAGGTTGGAGGAGAGAAGGGTCGAGGAGACATGCCTCTGTTGTCACGACGACAATAGCATCAGATGATGAATTACTGTATATGTTCAGGAGCATGGACAGCGGGTGACATCATCCCTAAGTAACTGAACCAAAAACATTATTAAAAGACTTGATCTTCCCACCAGAATATCTAAATTGAATCTCTTCTGTGTGTAAATTGCTGCAAATTTCAAATTTCAATTGTACACTACCGTTCAAAAGTTTGGGGACTCTTAGAAATGTCCTTGTTTTTGAAAGAAAAACACATTTTTGTCCATTAAAATAACATCAAATTGATCAGAAATACAGTGTAGACATTGTTAATGTTGTAAATGGCTAATGTAGTTGGAAACGCCAGATTTTTTTATGGAATATCTACATAGGCATACAGAGGCCCATTATCAGCAACCATCTGTGTTCCAATGGCACGTTGTGTTAGCTAATGCAAGTTTATCATTTTAAAAGGCTAATTGATCATTAGAAACCCCTTTTGCAATTATGTTAGCACAGCTGAAAACTGTTGTACTAATTAAACAAGCAATAAAACTTCTTTAGACTAGTTGAGTATCTGGAGCATCAGCATTTGTGGATTCGATTACAGGCTCAAAATGCCCAGAAACAAAGCACTTTCTTCTGAAACTCGTCAGTCTATTCTTGTTCTGAGAAATTAAAGTTATTCCATCTGAGAAATTGCCAAGAAACTGAAGATCTCGTACAACGCTGTGTACTACTCCCTTCACAGAACAGCGCAAAATGCCTCTAACCAGAATAGAAAGTGGAGTGGGAAGCCCTGGTGCAACTGAGCAAGAGGACAAGTACATTAGAGTGTCTAGTTTGAGAAACAGACACCTCACAAGTGCTGACATGGCTAATTGAGTGACTGTCGGTGACTGACATGACAAGAAAAAAACTGGCATGGCAAAACTTTTCTCTACGTTCCATGGCAAAACTTTGTTGGGAGGGGCAAAAAAAATTCACGTAGGGTCCCAAAAGGCTGGGGCCGGCTCTGACTGCATGAGTGGTTTATGGATGTGGTTATGCAGATCCGTGATCATGATGAGTTCAGATTTTTTGTGGCCCCCACCCCTATCCAAGTTGCCCATCCCTGAAGTAGACCCCTAGAGAGAATCAGATGCTCATTAGATTAGAACAGGACTCAGTTTTAAATAGTTCAGAATCTTTGCTTCAACTCAATGGAATATAGTCATATGATAAGCATCCTTGTGACTGTTAGGGAATAAAACCAATTATTGCGAGTTGTGTTCATGTTGTCGATTTCAAGTTGAAATAAAAGCCTATTGGACAGCACCCAGCCCTACGTACTGTATATCATTCTGTTTTTCAGTTGGAGCACACCATCCAGTTCCAAATCACATTGGCACCGTTGTGTGGTGTCACAAATATATACAGTGGGGAGAACAAGTATTTGATACACTGCCGATTTTGCAGGTTTTCCTACTTACAAAGCATGTAGAGGTCTGTAATTTTTATCATAGGTACACTTCAACTGTGAGAGACGGAATCTAAAACAAAAATCCAGAAAATCACATTGTATGATTTTTAAATAATTAATTTGCATTTTATTGCATGACATAAGTATTTGATACATCAGAAAAGCAGAACTTAATATTTGGTACAGAAACCTTTGTTTGCAATTACAGAGATCATACGTTTCCTGTAGTTCTTGACTAGGTTTGCACACACTGCAGCAGGGATTTTGGCCCACTCCTCCCTACAGATCTTCTCCAGATCCTTCAGGTTTCAGGGCTGTCGCTGGGCAATACGGACTTTCAGCTCCCTCCAAAGATTTTCTATTGGGTTCAGGTCTGGAGACTGGCTAGGCCACTCCAGGACCTTGAGATGCTTCTTACGGAGCCACTCCTTAGTTGCCATGGCTGTGTGCTTCGTGTCGTTGTCATGCTGGAAGACCCAGCCACGACCCATCTTCAATGCTCTTACTGAGGGAAGGAGGTTGTTGGCCAAGATCTCGCGATACATGGCCCCATCCATCCTCCCCTCAATACGGTGCAGTCGTCCTGTCCCCTTTGCAGAAAAGCATCCCCAAAGAATGATGTTTCCACCTCCATGCTTCATGGTTGGGATGGTGTTCTTGGGGTTGTACTCATACTTCTTCTTCCTCCAAACATGGCGAGTGGAGTTAGACCAAAAAGCTCTATTTTTGTCTCATCAGACCACATGACCTTCTCCCATTCCTCCTCTGGATCATCCAGATGGTCATTGGCAAACTTCAGACAGGCCTGGACATGCACTGGCTTAAGCAGGGGGACCTTGCGTGCGCTGCAGGATTTTAATCCATGACGGCGTAGTGTGTTACTAATGGTTTTCTTTGAGACTGTGGTCCCAGCTCTCTTCAGGTCATTGACCAGGTCCTGCCGTGTAGTTCTGGGCTGATCCCTCACCTTCCTCATGATCATTGATGCCCCACGAGGTGAAATCTTGCATGGAGCCCCAGACCGAGGGTGATTGACCGTCATCTTGAACTTCTTCCATTTTCTAATAATTGTGCCAACAGTTGTTTCCTTCTCACCAAGCTGCTTGCCTATTGTCCTGTAGCCCATCCCAGCCTTGTGCAGGTCTACAATTTTATCCCTGATGTCCTTACACAGCTCTCTGGTCTTGGCCATTGTGGAGAGGTTGGAATCTGTTTGATTGAGTGTGTGGACAGGTGTCTTTTATACAGGTAACGAGTTCAAACAGGTGCAGTTAATACAGGTAATGAGTGGAGAACAGGAGGGCTTCTTAAAGAAAAACTAACAGGTCTGTGAGAGCCGGAATTCTTACTGGTTGGTAGGTGATCAAATACTTATGTCATGCAATAAAATGCAAATTAATTATTTAAAAATCATACAATGTGATTTTCTGGATTTTTGTTTTAGATTCCGTCTCTCATAGTTGAAGTGTACCTATGATAAAAATTACAGACCTCTACATGCTTTGTAAGTAGGAAAACCTGCAAAATCGGCAGTGTATCAAATACTTGTTCTCCCCACTGTATGTGTTGCCTCACAAGCATTGTGTCATCGATGCCCATTTAAAATGACGACCCCATATCTCCCAGTGAGTTACTGTAGGAGAGATACAATCCATATCTCCCAGTGAGTTACTGTAGGAGAGATACAACCCATATCTCCCAGTGAGTTACTGTAGGAGAGATACAATCCATATCTCCCAGTGAATTACTGTAGGAGAGATACAACCCCATATCTCCCAGTGAGTGTAGGAGAGATACAATCCATATCTCCCAGTGAGTTACTGTAGGAGAGATACAACACATATCTCCCAGTGAGTTACTGTAGGAGAGATACAACCCATATCTCCCAGTGAGTTACTGTAGGAGAGATACAACCCATATCTCCCAGTGTGTTACCGTAGGAGAGATAAAACCCATATCTCCCAGTGAGTTACTGTAGGAGAGATAAAACCCATATCTCCCAGTGAGTTACTGTAGGAGACATACAACCCCATATCTCCCAGTGTGTTACTGTAGGAGAGATACAACCCATATCTACCAGTGAGTTACTGTAGGAGAGATACAACCCATATCTCCCAGTGAGTTACTGTAGGAGAGATACAATCCATATCTCCCAGTGAATTACTGTAGGAGAGATACAACCCCATATCTCCCAGTGAGTGTAGGAGAGATACAATCCATATCTCCCAGTGAGTTACTGTAGGAGAGATACAACACATATCTCCCAGTGAGTTACTGTAGGAGAGATACAACCCATATCTCCCAGTGAGTTACTGTAGGAGAGATACAACACATATCTCCCAGTGAGTTACTGTAGGAGAGATACAACCCATATCTCCCAGTGAGTTACTGTAGGAGAGATACAACCCATATCTCCCAGTGAGTTACTGTAGGAGAGATACAACCCATATCTCCCAGTGAGTTACTGTAGGAGAGATACAACCCCATATCTCCCAGTGTGTTACTGTAGGAGAGATAAAACTCATATCTCCCAGTGAGTTACTGTAGGAGAGATACAACCCCATATCTCCCAGTGAGTTACTGTAGGAGAGATAAAACCCATATCTCCCAGTGAGTTACTGTAGGAGAGATAAAACCCATATCTCCCAGTGAGTTACTGTAGGAGAGATAAAACCCATATCTCCCAGTGAGTTACTGTAGGAGAGATACAACCCCATATCTCCCAGTGAGTTACTGTAGGAGAGATACAACCCATATCTCCCAGTGTGTTACTGTAGGAGAGATACAACCCATATCTCCCAGTGTGTTACTGTAGGAGAGATACAATCCATATCTCCCAGTGAGTTACTGTAGGAGAGATACAATCCATATCTCCCAGTGAGTTACTGTAAGAGAGATAAAACCCATATCTCCCAGTGTGTTACTGTAGGAGAGATACAATCCATATTTCCCAGTGAGTTACTGTAGGAGAGATACAACCCCATATCTCCCAGTGAGTTACTGTAGGAGAGATACAACCCCATATCTCCCAGTGAGTTACTGTAGGAGAGATACAACCCCATATCTCCCAGTGAGTTACTGTAGGAGAGATACAACCCCATATCTCCCAGTGAGTTACTGTAGGAGAGATACAATCCATATCTCCCAGTGAGTTACTGTAGGAGAGATACAACCCCATATCTCCCAGTGAGTTACTGTAGGATAGATAAAACCCATATCTCCCTGTGAGTTACTGTAGGAGAGATAAAACCCATATCTCCCAGTGAGTTACTGTAGGAGAGATACAACCCATATCTCCCAGTGAGTTACTGTAGGAGAGATACAACCCATATCTCCCAGTGAGTTACTGTAGGAGAGATACAACACATATCTCCCAGTGAGTTACTGTAGGAGAGATACAACCCATATCTCCCAGTGAGTTACTGTAGGAGAGATACAACCCATATCTCCCAGTGAGTTACTGTAGGAGAGATACAACCCATATCTCCCAGTGAGTTACTGTAGGAGAGATACAACCCCATATCTCCCAGTGTGTTACTGTAGGAGAGATAAAACTCATATCTCCCAGTGAGTTACTGTAGGAGAGATACAACCCCATATCTCCCAGTGAGTTACTGTAGGAGAGATAAAACCCATATCTCCCAGTGAGTTACTGTAGGAGAGATAAAACCCATATCTCCCAGTGAGTTACTGTAGGAGACATACAACCCCATATCTCCCAGTGTGTTACTGTAGGAGAGATAAAACCCATATCTCCCAGTGAGTTACTGTAGGAGAGATACAACCCCATATCTCCCAGTGAGTTACTGTAGGAGAGATACAACCCATATCTCCCAGTGAGTTACTGTAGGAGAGATACAACCCCATATCTCCCAGTGAGTTACTGTAGGAGAGATACAACCCATATCTCCCAGTGTGTTACTGTAGGAGAGATACAACCCATATCTCCCAGTGTGTTACTGTAGGAGAGATACAATCCATATCTCCCAGTGAGTTACTGTAGGAGAGATACAACCCCATATCTCCCAGTGAGTTACTGTAGGAGAGATACAACCCCATATCTCCCAGTGAGTTACTGTAGGAGAGATACAACCCCATATCTCCCAGTGAGTTACTGTAGGAGAGATACAACCCCATATCTCCCAGTGAGTTACTGTAGGAGAGATACAATCCATATCTCCCAGTGAGTTACTGTAGGAGAGATACAACCCCATATCTCCCAGTGAGTTACTGTAGGAGAGATAAAACCCATATCTCCCTGTGAGTTACTGTAGGAGAGATAAAACCCATATCTCCCAGTGAGTTACTGTAGGAGAGATACAACCCCATATCTCCCAGTGTGTTACTGTAGGAGAGATACAACCCATATCTCCCAGTGAGTTACTGTAGGAGATATACAACCCATATCTCCCAGTGTGTTACTGTAGGAGAGATACAATCCATATCTCCCAGTGAGTTACTGTAGGAGAGATACAACCCCATATCTCCCAGTGAGTTACTGTAGGAGAGATACAACCCATATCTCCCAGTGTGTTACTGTAGGAGAGATACAATCCATATCTCCCAGTGTGTTACTGTAGGAGAGATACAACCCATATCTCCCAGTGAGTTACTGTAGGAGAGATACAACCCATATCTCCCAGTGAGTTACTGTAGGAGAGATACAATCCATATCTCCCAGTGTGTTACTGTAGGAGAGATACAACCCATATCTCCCAGTGAGTTACTGTAGGAGAGATACAATCCATATCTCCCAGTGAGTTACTGTAGGAGAGATACAATCCATATCTCCCAGCTACTTACTCCCTTGCAGATGACGACAGCCTCCTTAGACATGGACTTGGGGTAGGACACGTTGTGCTCCATGATGGACTGGAACAACTCATCTTCATCCTCTCCATCGAACGGCGGCTTCAGGGAAACAACATACACACGCTATTCATTGATACAGTTGACAACCAAAATGTACACACGAGTGAGGGTCCATATGTTACTGCAATTTGCTTACTGAAGTTCCACATTTGTAGCAACATGGTTATAGTGGATAAGATAAGTGAAAATAAGTTTACTTTACATGCAGTGCTTATGGTATACTTACAGTATATCTTTAAAAAGGACAAATAGCCAAATAAATGTGACCAATCATGTCTTCTGTCAATCCCCTTGTCTTTGTGATCTTAAACAGCGTGATACCACAGCTTTGTGTGCACGATACAAAGAGGGACCGGACTAGCCACCACTCTGAGGTGTAATAAAACAGAGGACAGGTGGGAACTGAGCCCTGAAAACCCATCAGCCACTCAGAACCAACCTGTGGATCTAATTTCTCTGTGTGTGTGTGAGTTCCTTTAATGTTCCTCTGTGTAGTCTTTCATCTGTCATAGAAGTCATTGGTGTACAGTGGGTTCATATTGGCAATAGATGCCAGCCATAGTTCTCTACTGATCTGTTCAGATTGTCCCATCAGAATGCAATGACATGCTTTGCCCTGTTATTGAGTGCTACTGTGACAACAACGCCTTTAGCAGACTCTGCCAACCCGGATGTCCTAGCCGTGTCTGAATCCTGGCTTAGGAAGACCACCAAAACCCCTGAAATTTCCATCTGTAACTATATCATTTCCCGACAAGATAGAACTGCCAGGAGGCGGTGGAGGCGGTGATGCAATCTCCTGCAGAGATAGCCTGCAGAGTTCTGTCTTACTATCCAGGTCTGTACCCAAACAATTTGAGCTGCTACTTGTAAAAATCCACCTTTCCAGAAATAAGTCTCTTACCGTTGCCCCTTGCTATAGACCACCCTCTGCCCCCAGCTGTGCCATGGACACCATATGTGAATTGATTGCCCCCCATCATCCTTCAGAGCTAATATCATCCTAACCAACTTGCCCTCCAAATACACCTCTGCTGTTTTCAACCAAGATCTCAGCAATCACTGCCTCATTACCTGCATCCGCAATGGGTCTGTGGTCAAACTACCACCCCTCATCACTGTCAAACGCTCCCTAAAACACTTCAGCGAGCAGGCCTTTCTAATCGACCTGGCCCGGGTATCCTGGAAGGAGATTGACCTCATCCCGTCAGTAGAGGATGCCTGGTTATTCTTTAAAAGTGCCTTCCTCCCCATCTTAAATAAGCATGCCCCATTCAAAAAATGTTGAACCAGGAACAGATATAGCTCTTGGTTCTCTCCAGACCTGACTGCCCTTGACAAGCACAAAAACATCCTGTGGCGTTCTGCATTAGCATCAAACAGCCCCCGTGATATGCAACTTTTCAGGGAAGTTAGGAACAAATATACACAGGCAATTAGGAAAGCTAAGGCTAGCTTTTTCAAGCAGATATTTGCATCCTGTAGCACAAACTCTCAAAAACCTTCTGGGACACTGTAAAGTCCATGGAGAATAAGAGCACCTCCTCCCAGCTGCCCACTGCACTGAGGCTAGGAAACACTGTCACCACCGATAACTCCACTATAATTGAGAATTTCAATAAGCATTATTCTACGGCTGGCCATGCTTTCCACCTGGCTACCCCAATCAACAGCCCTCCACCCCCACAGAAACTCGCCCAAGCCTCCCCCACTTCTCCTTCACCCAAATCCAGACAGCTGATGTACTGAAAGAGCTGGAAAATCTGGACCCCTACAAATCAGCCGGGCTAGAGAATCTGGACACTCTCTTTCTTAAATTATCAGCTGAAATTGTTGCAACCCCTATTACTAGCCTATTCAACCTCTCTTTCGTATCATCTGAGATCGCCAAAGATTGGAAGGCTGCCGCGGTCATCCCCCTCTTCAAAGGGGGAGACACTCTAGACCCAAACTGCTACAGACCTATATCTATTCTACCCTGCCTTTCTAAGGTCTTCGAAAGACAAGTTAACCAAGTACCTTCTCCGCTATGCAATCTGGTTTCAGAGCTGGTCATGGGTGCACAAATGCTCAAAGTCCTAAACGATATCATAACCGCCATCGATAAGAGGCATTACTGTGCAGACGTATTCATCGACCTGGCCAAGGCTTTCGACTCTGTCAATCACAACATTCTTATTGGCAGACTCAACAGCCTTGGTTTCTCAAATGATTGCCTCGCCTGGTTCACCAACTACTTCTCTGATAGAGTTCAGTGTGTCAAATCGGAGGGCCTGTTGTCCGGACCTCTGGAAGTCTCTATGGGGGTGCCACAGGGTTCAATTCTCGGGCCGACTCTTTTCTCTGTATAAATCAATGATGTCGCTCTTGCTGCTGGTGATTCTTTGATCCACCTCTACGCAGACGATACCATTCTGTATACCTCTGGCCCTTCATTGGACACTGTGTTTAACTAACCTCAAGACGAGCTTCAATGTCATACAGCTCTCCTTCCGTGGCCTCCAACTACTTTTAAATGCAAGTAAAACTAAATGCATGCTCTTCAACTGATTGCTGCCTGCACCTGCCCGCCCGTCCAGCATCACCACTCTGGATGGTTTTGACTTAGAATATGTGGACAACTACAAATTCCTAGGTGTCTGGTTAGACTGTAAACTCTCCTTCCAGACTCACATTAAACATCTCCAATCCAAAATTAAATCTATAATCGGCTTCCTATTTCGCAACAAAGCATCCTTCACTCATGCTGCCAAACATACCCTCGTAAAACTGACCATCCTACCGATCCTCGACTTCGGCGATGTCATTTACAAAATAGCCTCCAACACTCTACTCAACAAATTGGATGTAGTCTATCACAGTGCCATCCGTTTTGTCACCAAAGCCCCATATTCGACCCACCACTGCGTCTTGTACGCTCTCGTTGGCTGGCCCTCGCTTCATATTCGTCGCCAAACCCACTGGCTCCAGGTCATCTACAAGTCTCTGCTAAGTAAAGCCCCGTCTTATCTCAGCTCACTGGTCACCATAGCAGCAACCACCCATAGCACGCGCTCCAGCTGGTCACCCCCAAAGCCAATTCTTCCTTTGGCCGCCTCTCCTTCCAGTCCTCTGCTGCCAATGACTGGAACGAACTGCAAAAATCACTAAAGCTGGAGACTCTTATCTCCCTCACTAGCTTTAAGCACCAGCTGTCAGAGCAGCTCACAGATCACTGCACCTGTACATAGCCCATCTGTAAATAGCCCATCCAACTACCTCATCCCCATGTTATTTTTTTTCTCCTCCTTTGCACCCCAGTATCTCTACTTGCACATTCATCTTCTGCACATCTATCACTCCAGTGTTTAATTGCTAAATTGTAATTATTTTGCCACTATGGCCTGTTTATTGCCTTACCTCCCTTATCTTACATCATTTTCACACACTGTATATAGACTTTTTTTCTATTGTGTTATTGACTGTTTGTTTATTCTATGTGTAACTCTGTGTTGTTGTTTGTGTCGCACTGCTTTTCTTTATCTTGGCCAGGTCGCAGTTGTAAATAACAACTTGTTCTCAACTAGCCTACCTGGTTAAATAAAGGTGAAATATATATATTTTTTAAACAACGCCAAGGATGTGGGTTCAATTCCAACAGGAGACATACTGTATGGTATCACACCTGGCAGACTGAGTCTATGGATTTCAAAGGGTTGCTTCAAGTCTCTATGTATGACTATGGGTTACATTTGTTCATTTAGCAGACGCTCTTTTCCAGGCTTGCTGGATGGAACTTACAGTACAGTGAATACATGTTATTATTAATGTCCCCAGCCAGAATTGAACCAATGACGCTGGTGTTGCATGCTCCACAATCTTACCAACTGAGCTACCTAAGACCATAATCAGGACCGACATCAATACACGGATGACCTAACCATGTCGGGGAAACCGCAGTGTCCATAGTACATGGGTGAGATTTACCATTTCACCCCTTCGGTTGAGTTGAAGGGCTCAGTTCTCTGTTCTGATTAAGGGTATTGTCTTGTGTTAGATTTAACAGAGGGAAATTACAGATGTCAAGATGACCTCCACTCAGCAGACAAGAGGTGTATCAAAGCACTACACCATTTCCATTGCCAGGCAACTGAAGTGGTAACAAAGTGGAGTTTTCAGAAGTGTTCGGTAATGACTACTGATTATGTGTGCGGTTGTGTGTATGTGTGTGTGTAGTTTGTGAGTGGTAATGACTCTGATTGTGTGTGTGTGTGTGTGTGTGTGTGTGTGTGTGTGTGTGTGTGTGTGTGTGTGTGTGTGTGTGTGTGTGTGTGTGTGTGTGTGTGTGTGTGTGTGTGTGTGTGTGTGTGTGTGTGTGTGTGTGTGTGTGTGGTAATCATCTCATCTTCAATTAACAGAATAATGGGCCTTAAGAGTCCTGTAAACCATTAGGAGAGACTTTAACAAACTGTCCTGTGAGTGTGTGTGTGTGTGTGTGTGTGTGTGTGTGTGTGTGTGTGTGTGTGTGTGTGTGTGTGTGTGTGTGTGTGTGTGTGTGTGACTCAGAGGTGGCTGGACTGGTCAGGATGGGGTAGTTTAAGTTTTAGATATATAGGCTAGTAGGATTCATACATATAGGCTAGTAGGATCCACACATATAGGCTAGTAGGACCCATACATATAGGTTGGTAGGATCCATACATATAGGCTAGTAGGATCCACACATATAGGCTAGTAGGATCCACACATATAGGCTAGTAGGACCCATACATATAGGCTAGTAGGATTCACACATATAGGCTAGTAGGACCCATACATATAGGCTGGTAGGATCCATACATATAGGCTAGTAGGATCCACACATATAGGCTGGTAGGATCCATACATATAGGCTTGTAGGATCCACACATATAGGCTAGTAGGATCCATACATATAGGCTAGTAGGATCCATACATATAGGCTAGTAGGACCCATACATATAGGCTGGTAGGATCCATACATATAGGCTAGTAGGATCCACACATATAGGCTAGTAGGATCCATACATACTGTATAGGCTAGTAGGATCCACACATATAGGCTAGTAGGATCCACACATATAGGCTAGTAGGATCCATACATATAGGCTAGTAGGATCCACACATATAGGCTAGTAGGACCCATACATATAGGTTGGTAGGATCCATACATATAGGCTAGTAGGATCCACACATATAGGCTAGTAGGATCCACACATATAGGCTAGTAGGATCCATACATATAGGCTAGTAGGATCCACACATATAGGCTGGTAGGATCCACACATATAGGCTAGTAGGACCCATACATATAGGCTAGTAGGATCCATACATATAGGCTGGTAGGATCCATACCTGTAGGCTAGTAGGAGCCACACATATAGGCTAGTAGGACCCATACATATAGGCTGGTAGGATCCATACATATAGGCTAGTAGGATCCACACATATAGGCTAGTAGGACCCATACATATAGGCTGGTAGGATCCATACATATAGGCTAGTAGGATCCACACATATAGGCTAGTAGGATTCATACATATAGGCTAGTAGGATCCACACATATAGGCTAGTAGGATCCACACATATAGGCTAGTAGGATCCACACATATAGGCTAATAGGATCCATACATATAGGTCGGTAGGATCCATACATATAGGCTAGTAGGAGCCATACATATAGGCTAATAGGATCCACACATATAGGCTAGTAGGACCCATACATATAGGCTAGTAGGATCCATACATATAGGCTAGTAGGATCCACACATATAGGCTGGTAGGATCCATACATATAGGCTAGTAGGATCCACACATATAGGCTAGTAGGATCCACACATATAGGCTAGTAGGACCCATACATATAGGTTGGTAGGATCCATACATATAGGCTAGTAGGATCCACACATATAGGCTAGTAGGATCCACACATATAGGCTAGTAGGACCCATACATATAGGCTAGTAGGATCCACACATATAGGCTAGTAGGACCCATACATATAGGCTGGTAGGATCCACACATATAGGCTAGTAGGACCCATACATATAGGCTAGTAGGATCCATACATATAGGCTGGTAGGATCCATACCTATAGGCTAGTAGGAGCCACACATATAGGCTAGTAGGACCCATACATATAGGCTGGTAGGATCCATACATATAGGCTAGTAGGATCCACACATATAGGCTAGTAGGATCCATACATATAGGCTAGTAGGATCCATACATATAGGCTAGTAGGACCCATACATATAGGCTGGTAGGATCCATACATATAGGCTAGTAGGATCCACACATATAGGCTAGTAGGATCCATACATATAGGCTAGTAGGATCCACACATATAGGCTAGTAGGACCCATACATATAGGTTGGTAGGATCCATACATATAGGCTAGTAGGAGCCACACATATAGGCTAGTAGGATCCACACATATAGGCTAGTAGGATCCATACATATAGGCTAGTAGGATCCACACATATAGGCTGGTAGGATCCACACATATAGGCTAGTAGGACCCATACATATAGGCTAGTAGGATCCATACATATAGGCTGGTAGGATCCATACCTGTAGGCTAGTAGGAGCCACACATATAGGCTAGTAGGACCCATACATATAGGCTGGTAGGATCCATACATATAGGCTAGTAGGATCCACACATATAGGCTAGTAGGACCCATACATATAGGCTGGTAGGATCCATACATATAGGCTAGTAGGATCCACACATATAGGCTAGTAGGATTCATACATATAGGCTAGTAGGATCCACACATATAGGCTAGTAGGATCCACACATATAGGCTAGTAGGATCCACACATATAGGCTAATAGGATCCATACATATAGGTCGGTAGGATCCATACATATAGGCTAGTAGGAGCCATACATATAGGCTAATAGGATCCACACATATAGGCTAGTAGGACCCATACATATAGGCTAGTAGGATCCATACATATAGGCTAGTAGGATCCACACATATAGGCTGGTAGGATCCATACATATAGGCTAGTAGGATCCACACATATAGGCTAGTAGGATCCACACATATAGGCTAGTAGGACCCATACATATAGGTTGGTAGGATCCATACATATAGGCTAGTAGGATCCACACATATAGGCTAGTAGGATCCACACATATAGGCTAGTAGGACCCATACATATAGGCTAGTAGGATCCACACATATAGGCTAGTAGGATCCATACATATAGGCTAGTAGGACCCATACATATAGGCTGGTAGGATCCATACATATAGGCTAGTAGGAGCCACACATATAGGCTAATAGGATCCACACATATAGGCTGGTAGGATCCATACATATAGGCTGGTAGGATCCACACATATAGGCTGGTAGGATCCATACATATAGGCTAGTAGGATCCATACATATAGGCTAGTAGGATCCACACATATAGGCTAGTAGGATCCATACATATAGGCTAGTAGGATCCACACATATAGGCTAGTAGGATCCACACATATAGGCTAGTAGGATCCATACATATAGGCTAGTAGGATCCACACATATAGGCTAGTAGGATCCACACATATAGGCTAGTAGGATCCACACATATAGGCTAGTAGGATCCACACATATAGGCTAGTAGGATCCACACATATAGGCTAGTAGGATCCACACATATAGGCTAATAGGATCCATACATATAGGTCGGTAGGATCCATACATATAGGCTAGTAGGAGCCATACATATAGGCTAGTAGGATCCATACATATAGGCTAGTAGGATCCATACATATAGGCTAGTAGGATCCACACATATAGGCTAGTAGGATCCATACATATAGGCTAGTAGGATCCACACATATAGGCTGGTAGGATCCACACATATAGGCTAGTAGGATCCACACATATAGGCTAGTAGGATCCATACATATAGGCTAGCAGGACACATAAATATAGGCTAGCAGGACCCATACATATAGGCTAGTAGGATCCATACATATAGGCTAGTAGGATCCATACATATAGGCTAGCAGGAGCCATACATATAGGCTAGCAGGACCCATACATATAGGCTAGTAGGAGCCATACATATAAGCTAGCAGGACCCATACATATAGGCTAGCAGGAGCCATACATAGAGGCTAGCAGGATCCATACATATAGGCTAGCAGGATCCACACAACAAATGTTGTGAAATTTGGACTATGGACATAACATGAGGCCACATTTGATCTATTGAACAATAGACTTCCATCTGACAAATATACTACTGCACGTACCTGTCCCGCTAGCATCTCGTAGAGGAGAACCCCATAAGCCCACCAGTCCACTGATTTCCCATAGGGCTGATATGCAATGATCTGTCAGGAGAGAGGAGAGAAAGGTGAAAGAGCCACATTACATTAATAATATACTGCTGGAGGCCCAACCCAAACACACCCACTATTCCATTGTGGGACCAGCATGTGGGAACCACTGCAACACATGTGAATTTCATATTTACCCAGGTTTGCTCTGCCTGCAATTTCAGTCAAGGACAGTTACTCTGCTCTGAGCTACGTTAACAGCAGTAGCAGCACATAGGATTATTCTCTTCAAAACTTCCACCACACCACCCACCATTATTACAGTGGGCTATGTATATCTGCCATAACAAAGGACTATTTTCCTACCATCCAATTTACCAGTCCACATGTCCACCCACACACATTGTACAGAAACACACAGAAGCTCTTGCGCTCGCACACACACATGCTCACTCGGATGCATAAACAAGCACGCACGCACACACACACACACACACACACACACACACACACACACACACACACACACACACACACACACACACACACACACACACACACACACACACACACACACACACACACACACACACACACACACACACACACACACACACACACACACACACACACACACACACACACACACACACACAGGGTCTACTGTTGTACATCTCCATTAAAGAGATTATCCAGTATTTTTGTATACTTTTTAGCCAGTAGTTCTGAAAGTAGAACTCTCGAGCCAAAAGTGGTCGCCAGAAATTGTGTACTATGTCACATATGTGATTGACCGCCCCGATTCGGTCCGTTAGCCCTGCTCGTCTTTGTCTAGGATTCACATGTGAGGCCATGTAGTAAACATACACTACATCAAATTAAATCCACGTTTATTTGTCACATGCACAGGATACAGAAGGTGTAAACGGTACAGTGAAGTGGTACAGCCTCTCTGGAATGTCTCCGTTCATGACCCCTTATCTCTGGCCCTCGGCATCCTCACCCCTACCCCTTCATTTCTTCCCTCCTGTCCCCCTCAGTCTCTCCCACTCTGTCTCTACCTTCAGTCTCTCCCACTCTCTCTACCTTCAGTCTCTCTCACTCAGTCTCTCTCACTCAGTCTCTCCCCCTCAGTCTCTCCCCCTCAGTCTCTCCCCCTCAGTCTCTCCCCCTCAGTCTCTCCCCCTCAGTCTCTCCCCTCAGTCTCTCCCCCTCAGTCTCTCCCCCTCAGTCTCTCCCCTCAGTCTCTCCCCTCAGTCTCTCCCCATCAGTCTCTCCCCATCAGTCTCTCCCCATCAGTCTCTCCCCTCAGCCCCCCACCCCCGTGGTCCTCACCTCTGGGGCGATATAGTCGGGGGTACCACAGAAGGTGCGTGTGACCATGCCTTCATACATGTTCTCCTTACACATGCCAAAGTCTGCTATCTTAATGTGGCCCTCAGAGTCCAGCATCACGTTGTCCAATTTGAGGTCCCTGTGATAGAGGGATCAAAGAAAGGGAGAGAGATAAAGAGCAAGAGAGACATAAACAGAGAGAGAGGGAGAGAGAGAGAGGGGGAGAGGAAGCCAGAGAGTTGGAGAGAGAGAGGGAGTGAGAGTGAAAGAGAGAGAAAGGAGGATTAGCGTTGAGGTGTGGAAGGAAGGCGTTTGAGAGTTTAATTGTATGTCAGCTGTCATTTGATTAGGGAGCTGGCGTGTTGTTGACTGAATTATTACTGTTGGTTCTTTCTGAAGGAGGCAGAAGATCAGAGGGAGGCTGACAACGTTTGAAAAACATCAATATTTTTGCCTTAAATTATCCTGTTTTTCTGTCCTCAACACGCATTCAACACACTAAAACACTACAACAGACAATCACTCTTTGGCCTCTAATCAGCTGTGCTCCTACAGCAGCCCGCCTCCACTTTTCTTTTTACCATTCCTTCAATCTACCTTCCTTTCTAGCGTCTTTCTGCTCCTTTGCCTGTTCATTTGATTTCCCTCTGCGTTTTATAGTAGTCCTTTAGTCCTGTGTCTTATATCATTGTCCTTTAGTCCTGTGTTTTATATCACTGTCCTTTAGTCATGTGTTTTATATCACTGTCCTTTAGCCCTGTGTTTTATATAACTGTCCTTTAGCCCTGTGTTTTATATCACTGTCCTTTAGCCCTGTGTTTTATATCACTGCCCTTAGACCTGTGTTTTATATCACTGTCCTTTAGCCCTGTGTTTTATATCACTGTCCTTTAGACCTGTGTTTTATATCACTGTCCTTTAGCACTGTGTTTTATATCACTGTCCTTTAGCCCTGTGTTTTATATCACTGTCCTTTAGCCCTGTGTCTTATATCACTGTGTTTAAGCCCTGTGTTTTATATCACTGTCCTTTATCCCTGTGTTTTATATCACTGTCCTTTAGCCCTGTGTTTTATATAACTGTCCTTTATCCCTGTGTTTTATATCACTGTCCTTTAGCCCTGTGTTTTATATAACTGTCCTTTAGCCCTGTGTTTTATATCACTGTCCTTTAGCCCTGTGTTTTATATCACTGCCCTTAGACCTGTGTTTTATATCACTGTCCTTTAGCCCTGTGTTTTATATCACTGTCCTTTAGACCTGTGTTTTATATCACTGTCCTTTAGCACTGTGTTTTATATCACTGTCCTTTAGCCCTGTGTTTTATATCACTGTCCTTTAGCACTGTGTTTTATATCACTGTCCTTTAGCCCTGTGTTTTATATCACTGTCCTTTAGACCTGTGTTTTATATCACTGTCCTTTAGCCCTGTGTTTTATATCACTGTCCTTTAGCCCTGTGTTTTATATCACTGTCCTTTAGCCCTGTGTTTTATATCACTGTCCTTTAGCACTGTGTTTTATATCACTGTCCTTTAGCCCTGTGTTTTATATCACTGTCCTTTAGCCCTGTGTCTTATATCACTGTGTTTAAGCCCTGTGTTTTATATCACTGTCCTTTATCCCTGTGTTTTATATCACTGTCCTTTAACCCTGTGTTTTATATCACTGTCCTTTAGCCCTGTGTTTTATATCACTGTACTATAGCCCTGTGTTTTATATCGCTGTCCTTTAGACCTGTGTTTTATATCACTGTCCTTTAGACCTGTGTTTTATATCACTGTACTATAGTCCTGTGTTTTATATCACTGTACTATAGCCCTGTGTTTTATATCACTGTCCTTTAGACCTGTGTTTTATATCACTGTCCTTTAGACCTGTGTTTTATATCACTGTCCTTTAGACCTGTGTTTTATATCACTGTATTTTAGCCCTGTGTTTTATATCACTGTACTATAGCCCTGTGTTTTATATCACTGTCCTTTAACCCTATGTTTTATATCACTGTGTTTTAGTCCTGTGTTTTATATCACTGTCCTTTAGACCTGTGTTTTATATCACTGTCCTTTAACCCTGTGTTTTATATCACTGTCCTTTAGTCCTGTATTTTATATCACTGTGTTTTAGCCCTGTGTTTTATATCACTGTCCTTTAACCCTGTGTTTTATATCACTGTGTTTTAGCCCTGTGTTTTATATCACTGTCCTTTAGTCCTGTGTTTTATATCACTGTCCTTTAACCCTGTGTTTTATATCACTGTGTTTTAGCCCTGTGTTTTATATCACTGTCCTTTAGCCCTGTGTTTTATATCACTGTGTTTTAGTCCTGTGTTTTATATCACTGTCCTTTAGACCTGTGTTTTATATCACTGTCCTTTAACCCTGTGTTTTATATCACTGTCCTTTAGTCCTGTATTTTATATCACTGTCCTTTAGACCTGTGTTTTATATCATTGTGTTTTAGCCCTGTGTTTTATATCACTGTGTTTTAGCCCTGTGTTTTATATCACTGTGTTTTAGCCCTGTGTTTTATATCGCTGTCCTTTAGCCCTGTGTTTTATATCACTGTGTTTTAGCCCTGTGTTTTATATCGCTGTCCTTTAGCCCTGTGTTTTATATCACTGTGTTTTAGCCCTGTGTTTTATATCACTGTCCTTTAGCCCTGTGTTTTATATCACTGTCCTTTAGCCCTGTGTTTTATATCACTGTCCTTTAGCCCTGTGTTTTATATCACTGTGTTTTAGCCCTGTGTTTTATATCACTGTCCTTTAGCCCTGTGTTTTATATCACTGTGTTTTAGCCCTGTGTTTTATATCACTGTCCTTTAGCCCTGTGTTTTATATCACTGTGTTTTAGCCCTGTGTTTTATATCACTGTCCTTTAGCCCTGTTTTTATATCACTGTGTTTTAGCCCTGTGTTTTATATCACTGTGTTTTAGCCCTGTGTTTTATATCACTGTCCTTTAACCCTGTGTTTTATATCGCTGTCCTTTAGCCCTGTATTTTATATCACTGTGTTTTAGCCCTGTGTTTTATATCACTGTGTTTTAGCCCTGTGTTTTATATCACTGTGTTTTAGCCCTGTATTTTATATCACTGTCCTTTAGCCCTGTGTTTTATATCACTGTGTTTTAGCCCTGTGTTTTATATCACTGTCCTTTAGCCCTGTGTTTTATATCACTGTGTTTTAGCCCTGTGTTTTATATCACTGTGTTTTAGCCCTGTGTTTTATATCACTGTCCTTTAGACCTGTGTTTTATATCATTGTGTTTTAGCCCTGTGTTTTATATCACTGTCCTTTATCCCTGTGTTTTATATCACTGTCCTTTAACCCTGTGTTTTATATCACTGTGTTTTAGCCCTGTGTTTTATATCACTGTGTTTTATATCACTGTCCTTTAGCCCTGTGTTTTATATCACTGTCCTTTAGACCTGTGTTTTATATCACTGTCCTTTAGACCTGTGTTTTATATCACTGTCCTTTAGACCTGTGTTTTATATCACTGTATTTTAGCCATGTGTTTTATATCACTGTACTATAGCCCTGTGTTTTATATCACTGTCCTTTAGCCCTGTGTTTTATATCACTGTGTTTTAGTCCTGTGTTTTATATCACTGTCCTTTAGACCTGTGTTTTATATCACTGTCCTTTAACCCTGTGTTTTATATCACTGTCCTTTAGTCCTGTATTTTATATCACTGTCCTTTAGACCTGTGTTTTATATCACTGTGTTTTAGCCCTGTGTTTTATATCACTGTCCTTTAGCCCTGTGTTTTATATCACTGTGTTTTTGCCCTGTGTTTTATATCACTGTGTTTTAGCCCTGTGTTTTATATCACTGTCCTTTAGCCCTGTGTTTTATATCACTGTGTTTTAGCCCTGTGTTTTATATCACTGTCCTTTAGCCCTGTGTTTTATATCACTGTGTTTTAGCCCTGTGTTTTATATCACTGTCCTTTAGCCCTGTTTTTTATATCACTGTGTTTTAGCCCTGTGTTTTATATCACTGTGTTTTAGCCCTGTGTTTTATATCACTGTCCTTTAACCCTGTGTTTTATATCGCTGTCCTTTAGCCCTGTATTTTATATCACTGTGTTTTAGCCCTGTGTTTTATATCACTGTCCTTTAGCCCTGTGTTTTATATCACTGTGTTTTAGCCCTGTGTTTTATATCACTGTCCTTTAGCCCTGTGTTTTATATCACTGTGTTTTAGCCCTGTGTTTTATATCACTGTCCTTTAACCCTGTGTTTTATATCGCTGTCCTTTAGCCCTGTATTTTATATCACTGTGTTTTAGCCCTGTGTTTTATATCACTGTCCTTTAGCCCTGTGTTTTATATCACTGTGTTTTAGCCCTGTGTTTTATATCACTGTCCTTTAGCCCTGTGTTTTATATCACTGTGTTTTAGCCCTGTGTTTTATATCACTGTGTTTTAGCCCTGTGTTTTATATCACTGTCCTTTAACCCAATGTTTTATATCACTGTGTTTTAGTCCTGTGTTTTATATCACTGTCCTTTAGACCTGTGTTTTATATCACTGTCCTTTAACCCTGTGTTTTATATCACTGTCCTTTAGTCCTGTATTTTATATCACTGTGTTTTAGCCCTGTGTTTTATATCACTGTCCTTTAACCCTGTGTTTTATATCACTGTGTTTTAGTCCTGTGTTTTATATCACTGTCCTTTAGACCTGTGTTTTATATCACTGTCCTTTAACCCTGTGTTTTATATCACTGTCCTTTAGTCCTGTATTTTATATCACTGTCCTTTAGACCTGTGTTTTATATCACTGTGTTTTAGCCCTGTGTTTTATATCACTGTGTTTTAGCCCTGTGTTTTATATCGCTGTCCTTTAGCCCTGTGTTTTATATCACTGTGTTTTAGCCCTGTGTTTTATATCGCTGTCCTTTAGCCCTGTGTTTTATATCACTGTGTTTTAGCCCTGTGTTTTATATCACTGTCCTTTAGCCCTGTGTTTTATATCACTGTGTTTTAGCCCTGTGTTTTATATCACTGTCCTTTAGCCCTGTGTTTTATATCACTGTGTTTTAGCCCTGTGTTTTATATCACTGTCCTTTAGCCCTGTGTTTTATATCACTGTGTTTTAGCCCTGTGTTTTATATCACTGTCCTTTAGCCCTGTTTTTTATATCACTGTGTTTTAGCCCTGTGTTTTATATCACTGTGTTTTAGCCCTGTGTTTTGTATCACTGTCCTTTAACCCTGTGTTTTATATCGCTGTCCTTTAGCCCTGTATTTTATATCACTGTGTTTTAGCCCTGTGTTTTATATCACTGTCCTTTAGCCCTGTGTTTTATATCACTGTCCTTTAGCCCTGTGTTTTATATCACTGTGTTTTAGCCCTGTGTTTTATATCACTGTGTTTTAGCCCTGTGTTTTATATCACTGTGTTTTAGCCCTGTGTTTTATATCACTGTGTTTTATATCACTGTCCTTTAGCCCTGTGTTTTATATCACTGTCCTTTAGCCCTGTGTTTTATATCGCTGTCCTTTAGCCCTGTGTTTTATATCGCTGTGTTTTAGCCCTGTGTTTTATATCACTGTCCTTTAGCCCTGTGTTTTATATCACTGTGTTTTAGCCCTGTGTTTTATATCACTGTCCTTTAGCCCTGTGTTTTATATCACTGTGTTTTAGCCCTGTGTTTTATATCACTGTGTTTTAGCCCTGTGTTTTATATCACTGTCCTTTAACCCTATGTTTTATATCACTGTGTTTTAGTCCTGTGTTTTATATCACTGTCCTTTAGACCTGTGTTTTATATCACTGTCCTTTAACCCTGTGTTTTATATCACTGTCCTTTAGTCCTGTTTTTTATATCACTGTGTTTTAGCCCTGTGTTTTATATCACTGTCCTTTAACCCTGTGTTTTATATCACTGTGTTTTAGTCCTGTGTTTTATATCACTGTCCTTTAGACCTGTGTTTTATATCACTGTCCTTTAACCCTGTGTTTTATATCACTGTCCTTTAGTCCTGTATTTTATATCACTGTCCTTTAGACCTGTGTTTTATATCACTGTGTTTTAGCCCTGTGTTTTATATCACTGTGTTTTAGCCCTGTGTTTTATATCGCTGTCCTTTAGCCCTGTGTTTTATATCACTGTGTTTTAGCCCTGTGTTTTATATCGCTGTCCTTTAGCCCTGTGTTTTATATCACTGTGTTTTAGCCCTGTGTTTTATATCACTGTCCTTTAGCCCTGTGTTTTATATCACTGTGTTTTAGCCCTGTGTTTTATATCACTGTCCTTTAGCCCTGTGTTTTATATCACTGTGTTTTAGCCCTGTGTTTTATATCACTGTCCTTTAGCCCTGTGTTTTATATCACTGTGTTTTAGCCCTGTGTTTTATATCACTGTCCTTTAGCCCTGTTTTTTATATCACTGTGTTTTAGCCCTGTGTTTTATATCACTGTGTTTTAGCCCTGTGTTTTATATCACTGTCCTTTAACCCTGTGTTTTATATCGCTGTCCTTTAGCCCTGTATTTTATATCACTGTGTTTTAGCCCTGTGTTTTATATCACTGTCCTTTAGCCCTGTGTTTTATATCACTGTCCTTTAGCCCTGTGTTTTATATCACTGTGTTTTAGCCCTGTGTTTTATATCACTGTGTTTTAGCCCTGTGTTTTATATCACTGTGTTTTAGCCCTGTGTTTTATATCACTGTGTTTTATATCACTGTCCTTTAGCCCTGTGTTTTATATCACTGTCCTTTAGCCCTGTGTTTTATATCGCTGTCCTTTAGCCCTGTGTTTTATATCGCTGTCCTTTAGCCCTGTGTTTTATATCACTGTGTTTTAGCCCTGTATTTTATATCACTGTGTTTTAGCCCTGTGTTTTATATCACTGTGTTTTAGCCCTGTGTTTTATATCACTGTCCTTTAGCCCTGTGTTTTATATCACTGTCCTTTAGCCCTGTGTTTTATATCGCTGTCCTTTAGCCCTGTGTTTTATATCACTGTCCTTTAGCCCTGTGTTTTATATCACTGTGTTTTAGCCCTGTGTTTTATATCACTGTCCTTTAGTCCTGTGTTTTATATCACTGTCCTTTAGCCCTGTGTTTTATATCACTGTCCTTTAGCCCTGTGTTTTATATCACTGTCCTTTAGCCCTGTGTTTTATAACACTGTGTTTTAGCCCTGTGTTTTATATCGCTGTGTTTTAGCCCTGTGTTTTATATCACTGTGTTTTAGCCCTGTGTTTTATATCGCTGTGTTTTAGCCCTGTGTTTTAGTTAATCTACCACTATCTGTTGTTGGAGCGTCAGAACACTAAACGGAGAGCTGGAGCGATGGAGGAATGAGTTGAATGGAAATGACTTTTCAGTTGGAGTCCTCATAGAGGACATGTTGACCTCAGCCTCTCTCGTTCCACTCTTTCTTTCTCTTGTCGTTTTATTTTTCAAGGAGTTAATGTGAGATGAATGCTGCAGTCCTCTGGGCATTCAGACGCCACAGCAACACAATGAGTACTGACAGAACCACAATGATGGAAATAAAACAGATCTTTCTCTCTCTCTCTCTTTCAACCTCACTCATTCCATATCTCTACCTCTATATTCCTCCCCATTTACATCTCTGTCTTTCCTTTCTTCATAACTAATTCTCTCTTACTATTGCCTTTGTCTCCATTCTCTAACTCTTTCCCTGTAGCCTACAGTATTCTCCATGTACAGTATCTATGTACAGTTGAAGTCGGAAGTTTTTATTTCTTTCATCACATTCCCAGTGGGTCAGAAGTTTACATACACTCAATTAGTATTTGGTAGCATTGCCTTCAAATTGTTTAACTTGGGTCAAACGTTTCGGGTAGCCTTCCACAACCTTCCCACAATTAGTTGGGTGAATTCTGGCAGAGCTGGTGTAACTGAGTCAGGTTTGTAAGCCTCCTTGCTCACACATGCTTTTCAGTTCTGCCCACAAATATTCTATAGAATTTGAGGTCAGGGCTTTGTGATGGCCACTGCAATACCTTGCCTTTGTTGTCCTGAAGCCATTTTGCCACAACTTTGGAAGTATACTTGGGGTCATTGTCCATTTGGAAGACCCATTTGCGACCAAGCTTTAACTTCCTGACTGATGTCTTGTGATGTTGCTTCAATATGTCCACATACTTTTCCTGCCTCATGATGACATCTATTTTGTGAAGTGCACCAGTCCCTCCTGCAGCAAAGCACCCCCACAACATGATGCTGCCACCCCCGTGCTTCACGGTTGGGATGGTGTTATTCGGCTTGCAAGCCTCCCCCTTTTTCCTCCAAACATAATGATGGTCATTATGGCCAAAGGCAGACATTCCATTTTATTTTTATTTTATCAGACCAGAGGACATTCCTCCAAAAAGTACGATCTTTGTCCCCATGTGCAATTGCAAACCGTAGTCTGCCTTTTTTATGGCGTTTTTGGAGCAGTGGCTTCTTCCTTGCTGAGCGGCCTTTCAGGTTATGTTGATATCGGACTCGTTTTACTGTGGATATAGATACTTTTGTACCTGTTTCCTCCAGCATCTTCACAAGGTCCTTTGCTGTTGTTCTGAGATTGATTTGCACTTTTCGACCCAGGTAAGTTGGTTCTCTAGGAGACAGAACGCGTCTCCTTCCTGAGCGGTATGACGGCTGCGTGGTCCCATGGTGTTTATACTTGCATACTATTGTTTGTACAGACGAACGTGGTACCTTCAGGCATTTGGAAATTGCTCCCAAGGATGAACCAGACTTGTAGAGGTCAACAATTTTTTTCTGAGGTCCTGGCTGATTTCTTTTGATTTTCCCATGATGTCAAGCAAAGAGGCACTGAGTTTGAAGGCAGGCCTTGAAATACATCCACAGGTATACCTCCAATTGACTCAAATTATGTCAATTAGCCTATCAGAAGCTTCTAAAGCCATGACATCATTTTCTGGAATTTTCCAAGATGTTTAAAGGCACAGTCAACTTCGTGTATGTAAACTTCTGACCCACTGGAATTGTGATACAGTGAATTATAAGTGAAATAATCTGTCTGTAAACAATTGTTGGAAAAATGACTTGCGTCATGCACAAAGTAGATGTCCTAACTGACTTGCCAAAACTATAGTTTGTTTACAATAAATTTGTGGAGTGGTTGGAGTTTTAATGACTCCAACCTAAGTGTATGTAAACTTCCAACTTCAACTGTACATCTGTTAGCCTCTTCCTTTCTCTCTTTCTTTATCTTTCCTGTACTTCTCCTTCTTTTATCTCACTACATCTACAATGAGTCTCTCAGTCTATATTTATATAACCTTCTAAGCTAACCTTTTCAGCATGCAGATATAAGATACAGCTATTATATACAAGCCAGGCAAAGTTGCAGCTCAATACTCAGCTTTCACAAGCAGCAATTTCTCCCTGTGCCACTTTAGTTGTCCCTGATGTGTTTTGTATTTCAGTGTGGGACTAATTTCTACACTACACCGGATAAGGAAATCCCCCAAACCAGTGTAGAGATGAATATGGTTCCTCCAGGGAGACTTTCACACCCACCTGTATACAACACCTTTTCTGTGCAGGAAGAACAGGCCCACAGCGATCTCTGCAGCATAGAACCTACAATGGCAACAACATGATCACTTCGAAACATGGAAAAGCATGTAGATATGTGAAAAGTGTGATGATTTTTCAAAACGGTAGATGTTACAGAAAGGTATAATACCAGGTTGATGAAACAGTACATCCATTTACAGAGAGCTGAATTTGAGGATATAGATGCTGTATTACTGACTTTAAACCTGTCTTATAGGTGAGCTCGGTCTATATATATGGCTGGGGCTATAGCCAGTGACAACAGACTGTAACTTACACTGCCTGTGGCTCCTTGAACTTGCCCACACGCTGAATGTGGTACATGAGGTCCCCTCCATTAATATACTCCATCACAAAGTACAGACGATCCTAGGAGAGATGACAGAGATGGAGAGAGATAGAGATGACAGAGATGGAGAGAGGGAGAGAGAGAGAAAGTCATCAACATCAAACAAACCTTCACAAAAGCTGAAAGGCAGGATGTAGTGTTTATAGAACACCTCTGTACTACCTGACCCACAGCCTCCTATTAATACCTGTACTACCTGACCCACAGCCTCCTATTAATACCTGTACTACCTGACCCACAGCCTCCTATTAATACCTGTACTACCTGACCCACAGCCTCCTATTAATACCTGTACTACCTGACCCACAGCCTCCTATTAATACCTGTACTACCTGACCCACAGCCTCCTATTAATACCTGTACTACCTGACCCACAGCCTCCTATTAATACCTGTACTACCTGACCTACAGCCTCCTATTAATACCTGTACTACCTGACCCACAGCCTCCTATTAATACCTGTACTACCTGACCCACAGCCTCCTATTAATACCTGTACTACCTGACCCACAGCCTCCTATTAATACCTGTACTACCTGACCCACAGCCTCCTATTAATACCTGTACTACCTGACCCACAGCCTCCTATTAATACCTGTACTACCTGACCCACAGCCTCCTATTAATACCTGTACTACCTGACCCACAGCCTCCTATTAATACCTGTACTACCTGACCCACAGCCTCCTATTAATACCTGTACTACCTGACCCACAGCCTCCTATTAATACCTGTACTACCTGACCCACAGCCTCCTATTAATACCTGTACTACCTGACCTACAGCCTCCTATTAATACCTGTACTACCTGACCCACAGCCTCCTATTAATACCTGTACTACCTGACCCACAGCCTCCTATTAATACCTGTACTACCTGAACCACAGAAATAGAAAGCTGACAGACGTCAACGGAGGAAACAAAACACAGTAGGTGTGTACCCTCATCAGTACCCCGCTGATGTACACAACATAGAAGACCAATAGTCCCATAATCCATCCCTGAAGTGTATGAACGCCCAGCAGGTGTCAGGTGTAACCTTCAGACCTGAGTGTTTTATTGTTTTATGAAAGGCCTTATAAGTCATCTGTCAGTCAGACAGAGAGGCTGGAGCAGGACTCTCCACAGGGCTGACTGAAGACAAAGGCCTCTCTTCTCTCTCTGCTCCCTCTGCTCTGTAGATCTATATGCTGGGGCTGTTTGGGTCAACTCACTCAACTCACTGGCCACTGTGTTGAAGCAGTGTGGGCCGTGTACACGCACGAAGACAATGACACAAAAGAAACATACACACATTAAATACACACATTTGTTTTACTATCCTTGTGGGAACCAAACGATTGATTCCCATTCAAAATCCTATTTTCCCTAAACCTTAACCTAACCCTAACCCTAATCCAAAACCCCAACCTTAACCCTAAACCTTACCCTTAACCTAACCCTAATTCTAACCCCAACCTTAACCCTAAACCTTACCCTTAACCTAACCCTAATTCTAACCCTAAACCCAACCCCTAAGCCTGAAATAGTAATTGTCCTTGTGGGGACAGGCAAAATGTCTTGACTTGTCAGAACTGTCTTTGTTTTCTTATCCTTGTGAGGACTTCACACACAAGCCCGTGCTCTAAAGGAGTGTGTGTAGATGCCGTAGTCAAGGGCTCTGTCTGTTTCTTCTCAGTGAGAGGTTCATGAAAGAGTGATGAGAACACACTGAGGATGCCTCCTCTATTATTCAGCTGCAGGATGACCCCTGAACCCCGTAGTCCCACTGGGAATCCCCTGTATGTGTGTGTGTGTGTGTGTGTGTGTGTGTGTGTGTGTGTGTGTGTGTGTGTGTGTGTGTGTGTGTGTGTGTGTGTGTGTGTGTGTGTGTGTGTGTGTGTGTGCATAAGTCCATGTATGTATGTCCATGTGTGCATGTGTGTGTACAGTACCTACCACAGTCTGAAAGCAGGAGTGGAGTGCAGTGAGGAACGGTGGTTTGTCTCTCTGGGCCAGGACTCTCTTCTCCACCATGGTACACTCCACATCATCATCCTGGATCACCACGTCCTTCTTCAGGATCTTGATGGCGTACAGCTCCTCTGTGGACTTCATCTCTGCCAGCATCACCTACACAGGGACGCCTGGGGTTAAAGGTGCTTTCTCTGCCCTAACCCTAGCCCTAACCTTAAAGGGACATTACATTCCAAAAATCTAAGTTTGTCAGAAGTTTTCACACCTCAAAAGTAGTCTACCGAATATGTCAAAAATGATCCCTGCCATTGGTTCTGCTGATCCAGCTTGATGCCTCTACCTCTAATGAATTCAACTGACTCACATGTTACATTCCCAGCCCCTTCTCTTACCTTGCCAAAGCTGCCCTTCCCCAGCAGAGCCAGAAAGTTGAAGTCACTGAGTCGGACACGGTCCATTCCGGGCATGGTGCGGTCCGAGCTGAACCGTCTGTGGTCCGCTGGCGTAATCACTTTCTTCCCATGGCCCAACTTGGCTTTCTACGACGCAAAACACACACACGCAGGTACGTACGCACGCACGCACACAGACGCACGCAACCACACACACACACAAACACAAACTTGTTACACCAAATTTTATTAACCCCACATATTACAAATCATACTACATGCTCCACAGACATGACTCAACATCCAACAAACAAAATAACAAAAATGTCATGAGGTGCTTGATGCAGCCTGCCAAGTAAATGATCTGTCCTTAAGGGCGAGGACTTGTCCCAAATGGCACCCATAGGCCTCTAGTCTAAAGTAGTGCACTATAAAGGGAACAGGGGGCTATTTGGGATGCATACAGATTCTTTCTTTCACACAACCATCATGATGAAATCCTATTCTTCTGATTCTGACAGCATCAAATGCAACCCAGTGCTCAGCTGCCTTTCATCCAGTGTATATTGGTGTGGAACAGAGTTGAGACCAAGCATTAAAGGGGCAATCTGCGATTGCTACATCCATTTTGGGACTTTTAAATATATATATATCCATTGATTCGTCAAGAATATAACTTAGAAATGCCTCATGAGCGTAGGTCAACTGTAATCAGAACCCAAAATATAAGATTGTTTTACTCCATTGTTTGTAAACAATGTAATTGTAAACAAACACTGTATAGCTTCAAAATAGTTAAAACTATCATTTTGATCACCTGGATAGTCAGTTCTTGCATCCATAGCTCTGTCCATACATTTCTTTAACCCCATCCCTCAGGTGTTTACCCAAAAAAGCAGAGGGGTGTCCACTTTTGTTTTGTTTAAATAACAGATTGCCCCTTTACGTGTCTCCTGCCTATGAGACTGACAGAGAGCCAGTCAGAAAGTATAGTCTGGTGCTCTGGGACTTGTGGGAGTTCCATAACAGCTGTTCTGGAGTCAGGTAATATTCCTCAGAGTCACAAACACTATTCCCACTCATCTGTCTGCTTTATGGTAGCTTTAACACTGGGATAGATGCCATGGTAATAGACTGCTACCATGCTCTAGTGGGGCTATGCTTTGACGATAGGCTTACAGCTATTAAGATCTACATATTTTCAAGGCTTCAGAATGGACCCATGATGAAGCTACTTCATAGCTAGTAGGTAGGTGGTAATAACAAGTTCCTATAGCGCTTCAGAACCAATTTATATCCCAAACAACACAAACTAATTCAGAAAATGAATGCAGAAGCACCAAGACAACATAAAGATTTGATAACCAAAAGTTGTAATAACAGAACAATTCAGATATTTTGATGTTTCATATCGACTGATTGGAGCATAAAAAATATATTTGTTGCCCTTTGATTGACAGTTATCCAGAGTAGTATTGGGCATCATTGTGAGGCGTGGGTGCGGGTCAGTAGGGGTGCCTCTGTGCCCCTTTGTGATAATGATTGGACTGCCATGTCCCCAACACAGAGGGCAATTAGAGCCTGCCGCCCACCACTGCAGCTCCAACCGCTGTCTGTTTCTTTCAGATAACAAGAGAAAAAGGAAACTAACACCCAGCAGAGAGACAACTGTTGCCAGGCCAACAACCTGTCTATGACTGCATTTCAGAAAGAACTGAAGCCTTGGACCAAACTCACTATCATGGTCCTGATTCTATTATGATTCTGGCGATGAATGCACACCTGATGAAAAATACAAACACAATTTCAGAAAATTAACTGCAATTTTTAAAGGAGCAGTTGACTTTGTCTTTTCGATAACTAGGTATTTTTAATTTGTCTAAATTTGTCTCTGGACACTAGGGAAATACTCTTGACAATCTGATGAAGGCCAACCGTTGCCGCTTGCTATAGACCACCTTCTGCCCCCAGCTGTGCCCTAGACACCATATGTGAATTGATTGCCCCCCATCTATCTTCAGAGCTCGTGCTGTTAGGTGACCTGAACTGGGACATGCTTAACACCCCGGCCATGCTACAATCTAAGCTTGATGTACCTCAATCTCAGACAAATTATCAATGAACCAACCAGGTACAACCCTAAATCCGTATGAGGCACCCTCATAGATATCATCCTAACCAGCCTGCCCTCCAAATACACCTCTGCTGTCTTCAACCAGGATCTCAGCGATCACTGCCTCATTGCTTGCGTCCGTAATGGGTCTGCGGTCAAACGACCATCCCTCATCACTGTCAAACGCTCCCTAAAACACTTCAGTGAGCAGGCCTTTCTAATTGACCTGGCCCGGGTATCCTGGAAGGAGATTGACCTCATTCCGTCAGTAGAAGATGCCTGGTTATTCTTTAAAAGTGCTTTCCTCACAATCTTAAATAAGCATGCGCCATTCAAAAAATGTAGGACCAGGAACAGATACAGCCCTTGGATCACTCCAGACCTGACTGCCCTAGACCAGCACAAAAACATTCTGTGGCATACTGCATTAGCATAGAATAGCCCCCACGATATGCAACTTTTCAGGGAAGGTAGGAACCAATATACACAGTCAGTGAGTCACCACCGATAAATCCACAATAATTGAGAATTTCAATAAGCATTTTTCTACTGCTTCCCACCTGGCCACCCCTACCCCGGTCAACATCTGGACCCCTACAAATCAGCAGGGCTAGACAATCTGGACCCTCTCTTTCTAAAATTATCAGCCGAAATTGTTGCAACCCCTATTACTAGCCTGTTCAACCTCTCTTTCGTATCGTCTGAGATCCCCAAAGATTGGAAAGCTGCCGCGGTCATCCCCCTCTTCAAAGGGGGAGACACTCTAGACCCAAACTGCTACAGACCTATATCTATCCTACCCTGCCTTTACAAGGTCTTCCAAAGTCAAGTTAACAAACAGATCACCGACCATTTCGAATCCCACCACACCTTCTCTACTATGCAAGCTGGTTTCCGAGCTGGTCATGGGTGCACCTCAGCCACGCTCAAAGTCCTAAACAATATCATAACCTCCATCGATAAGAGACAATACTGTGCAGCTGTATTCATTGACCTGGCCAAAGCTTTCAACTCTGTTAATCACCACATTCTTATCGGCAAACTCAACAGCCTTGGTTTCTCAAATGACGGCCTCGCCTGGTTCACCAACTACTTCTCAGACAGAGTTCAGTGTGTAAAATTGGAGGGCCTGTTGTCCGAACCTCTGGCAGTCTCTATGGGGGTGCCACAGGGTTCAATTCTCGGGCCAACTCTTTTCTCTGTATAAATCAATGATGTCGCTCTTGCTGCTGGTGATTCTTTGATCCACCTCTACGCAGACGATAACATTCTGTATACTTCTGGCCCTTCTTTGGACACTGTGTTAACTAACCTCCAGACGAGCTTCAACGCCATACAACTCTCCTTCCGTGGCCTCCAACTGCTCTTAAATGCAAGTAAAACCAAATGCATGCTCTTCAACCGATCGCTACCTGCACCTGCCCAGCATCACTACTCTGGACGGTTCTGACTTAGAGTATGTGGACAACTACAAATACCTAGGTGTCTGGTTAGACTGTAAACTCTCCTTCCAGACTCACATTAAGCATCTCCAATCCAAAATTAAATCTAGGATCGGTCATCTATAAGTCTTTGCTAGATAAATCCCCGCCTTATCTCAGCTCACTGGTCACCATAGCAGCACCCACCCGGAGCACGCGCTCCAGCAGGTATATTTCACTGGTCACCCCCAAAGCCAATTCCTCTTTTGGCCGCCTCTCCTTCCAGTTCTCTGCTGCCAATGACTGGAACGAATTGCAAAAATCACTGAAGCTGGAGACTTATATCTCCCTCACTAGCTTTAAGCACCAGCTGTCAGAGCAGCTCACAGATCACTGTACCTGTACATAGCCCATCTGTAAATAGCCCATCCAACTACCTCATCCCCATATTGTTATTTTTTTTTCTTCTCCTTTGCACCCCAGTATCTCTACTTGCACATTCATCTTCTGCACATCTATCACTCCAGTGTTTAATTGCTAAATTGTAATTATTTTGCCACTATGGCCTGTTTATTGCCTTACCTCCCTTATCTTACCTCATTTGCACACACTGTATACAGACTTTTTTTCTATTGTGTTATTGACTGTTTGTTTATTCCATGTGTAACTCTGTGTTGTTGTTTGTGTCGCACTGCTTTTCTTTATCTTGGCCAGGTCGCAGTTGTAAATGACAACTTGTTCTCAACTAGCCTACCTGGTAAAATAAAGGTGAAATAAAATAAAAAATTTAATATTTTTTTTTCAAAATCGTATAATATAGGTCACTGGTGATTTTGGAAGATGCACAGAGCATTCATTTTCAAGTGGCTCTTATGATGGTTGACAGCGGTTCTAGACCCATCGTCTGTAGCAGGATGCAGAGAGAGACTGGGAGATCTCAGTGGAAGTGTTGAATAAAGGTGGGCTGACTCACTGACTCACTGGTATGATTGCTCAGAGACAGACGCTAAACCATTCAATAGACAGGAGAGACTAATGCAAGCAGAGCTTAGGGACCGGCCCTTTACTGCACCGACACACCACCAACAACAAGCATGAACTTCAGAACGTCATCATGTTAGACCTACAGGGAGATTATAGGTAGGTGTGTTGACATTAATGTTGACTAAATTAGTTGGTAGTGTTAGGTAGTGTTATTGGTTTCAATCTAGTGGCTATTGGTACGAAAAAGAGCAGCTAGCTCTAGTGGTCAATATCAGAATGGCAGTTAAACCACAAGGTGCAATGTTTCCTTTTTTTCTGTATGCAAAGCATTAAAAAGGCACTTTTATTACTTACTACAGTACTTACTTACTATGTTACTACAGTACTTACTTACTATGTTACTACAGTACTTACTTACTATGTTACTACAGTACTTACTTACTATGTTACTACATTACTTACTATGTTACTACAGTACTTACTTACTATGTTACTACAGTACTTACTTACTATGTTACTACATTACTTACTATGTTACTACAGTACTTACTTACTATGTTACTACATTACTTACTATGTTACTACAGTACTTACTTACTATGTTACTACAGTACTTACTTACTATGTTACTACAGTACTTGCTTACTATGTTACTACAGTACTTACTTACTATGTTACTACAGTACTTACTTACTATGTTACTACAGTACTTACTTACTATGTTACTACAGTACTTACTATGTTACTACAGTTTTATGTTAGCTGATATTATGATTTACATGCTTTCTAATGATGGTTATAGGTGATGTGTTGGAATCTGAAGTTCAGTTTGTACAACAAAAAAGCTTAACGTAGATAAGATAGACAATGTGAAACATACAATAGATTTTGTGAGAGCATTTGACCATAGAGTTTAAATCTCTTGTTGATCAGCAGTGAGTTTGATAAATGAGTGTACAACACACACACACACACACACACACACACACACACACACACACACACACACACACACACACACACACACACACACACACACACACACACACACACACACACACACACACACACACACACACACACAGACACACACACACACACACAAACCTATACAATTGAATCCAATCCAATGTTGCCACCTTGTGGAGAAGAGTGTGTGCACACACCAAGGCGTGCATGTACAGGACAGTTCATCACTATACACATGCCCACATGCTTAACCACTTATTAGCCTTCTATATTCTAGGCTTGTGATGGACGAATAGAAGGTGGGCTGCGGACCACACTACTGGCCAATAAGGAGGGGTCATTGTCAGTCTTAGCCAATGAGGAGCAGTAGTGTTGCTCTCCTGGGCAATGACAGTGCATTGCTGAGCCGGAGATGGTGAGGATGAGGACCCCTCCAGAGGTCTGTGTGGTCCACAGATTTACTAACATCAACGCTGTATGTGTGTTTGTGTGTGTGTGTTTATGCATGGGTCTGTGTGTGTGTGTGTGTGTGTGTGTGTGTGTGTGTGTGTGTGTGTGTGTGTGTGTGTGTGTGTGTGTGTGTGTGTGTGTGTGTGTGTGTGTGTGTGTGTGTGTGTGTGTGTGTGTGTGTGTGTGTGTGTGTGTGTGTGTGTACAATGTGTGATGTAAGAGTGAAGATGTGAGAATTTCTCTTGCGTAGCAGACACCTAACAGGTAAGGCCTGGAATTGCTCCTGACCACATGACCTGACCTGTACAAACTCGGCATCTTTGTTAGTAAATCACGTTTGAAGAAGCTGAGCGCTACTCAAACCATCAGAGGAGAGGTGTGAGACATCAATGGAAGAAGACAGGAGGAGACTGCAGAGCTGATAGAGAAGGGTGGGAAAAGGAGGGATGGTTAAAGGAGAGGTGTGGGGCAGAAGAGCTACCTTGAGGTAGTGGTTTAATTGGCAGGCCTAGAAGAGACAGGAAAGAGAAGCTACAGTGGTAGTAAGTCCCCACCACCCCTTTGAAGCGCTTCGATATCCATGATTATTAACAGCTTATTTTTAATAAAGGATGGCATTATCAGCACATACAGAGAATGTCAAAACCATCTCTCACAATATGCAACGGATACCATGCTCAAGAGCTACAATACACCTGTAGAGGCATATCTCTCCCTCTCTCCCTCTCTCCCTCTCTCCCTCTCTCCCTCCCTCTCTCCCTGATGATGATGGTTTCCCAGGCAACCCAGCCAGACTTGTGAAACCCCTGGCCTCGGAGGGATGTGAAGGCTGTTGAATAGAGCGACGTGAGAATTAAAACAACCCAACTACATGTAGGTCTCAGGAGACTTTGTTTCAGGACAGGAGACGACGCGAGGAAAGGAGGTCATATGGTTTTGCTCTGTGGTACTGTGTCAGTAGTTTGTATGGATTAAAGAGGAAAATAGATAGAAAAAGATACATGTGAAAGAGGAGAGGAAAATAGAAAAAGGCTAGTAGTACTCTGAGAGCATCCATTCCAAGTAATATTCAAACACATAGCTAAAGAGGAAAGAGTAATATTCAATCACACAGCTAAAGAGGAAAGAGTAATATTCAATCACACAGCTAAAGAGGAAAGAGTAATATTCAATCACACAGCTGAAGAGGAGAGAGTAATATTTAATCACACAGCTAAAGAGGAGAGAGTAATATTCAATCACACAGCTGAAGAGGAGAGAGTAATATTCAATCACACAGCTGAAGAGGAGAGAGTAATATTCATTCACACAGATAAAGAGAAGAGAGTAATATTCAATCACACAGCTGAAGAGGAGAGAGTAATATTCAATCACACAGCTGAAGAGGAGAGAGTAATATTCAATCACACAGCTAAAGAGGAGAGAGTAATATTCAATCACACAGCTGAAGAGGAGAGAGTAATATTCAATCACACAGCTAAAGAGGAGAGAGTAATATTCAATCACACAGCTGAAGAGGAGAGAGTAATATTCATTCACACAGCTGAAGAGGAGAGAGTAATATTCATTCACACAGCTGAAGAGGAGAGAGTAATATTCAATCACACAGCTGAAGAGGAGAGAGTAATATTTAATCACACAGCTAAAGAGGAGAGAGTAATATTCATTCACACAGCTGAAGAGGAGAGAGTAATATTCAATCACACAGCTGAAGAGGAGAGAGTAATATTCATTCACACAGCTGAAGAGGAGAGAGTAATATTCAATCACACAGCTGAAGAGGAGAGAGTAATATTTAATCACACAGCTAAAGAGGAGAGAGTAATATTCATTCACACAGCTGAAGAGGAGAGAGTAATATTTAATCACACAGCTAAAGAGGAGAGAGAGGACAGACAACATCACCATGGTGGCTCAGTGTCTCCGAGAGCTCTGGAATCAGGAAATAATCAATTTGTTAAGGGAGAGTGTTTAAGTGTTTATGTCTGGGTGTGTGTGTGTGTTTGTGTGAGCGTGTTTGTGTGAGCGTGTGTGTGTGTGTGTGTGTGTGTGTGTGTGTGTGTGTGTGTGTGTGTGTGTGTGTGTGTGTGTGTGTGTGTGTGTGTGTGTGTGTGTGTGTGTGTGACAGTGAGAAGACTGCTTGGTGGGAGGCAAGACTGTTATTCAACAATGTGACAGTAACCAATTATTATTCCATCCAGAGATCTAATAAAGAAATATGTCATACCTAGAATTTCACACGCACACACTCTCTAATGTCTTTCCCAGTGGGTAGTCGATGGACTACAAATCCCATGATCCTCTTCTCCTCACCTCAAACTTATGCCTGAGCTCCATGTTGACGTCGTCGATCTCAGGGATGGGAACGTTGTAGTACTCCCCTTCCTCCTGGCACAACATCTTGTACCTGCAGAGTGGACCACAGCAGTACTGTCAGAATCTGTCAGTCAATCAATCAGGTTAACCAATTTAAAAAATGACCTTTGTTGACTTCACTATACTGGACCAGGACCAACCACACATTTAAGCATCAGTGATACCCAGTAGAGGTTTTGCAGCTGGCAGTGCTCTGTATTGATATGTATAATGTGTTTATAGTAAGCCTCGATACTGCAATGCCAGCAGAATGGATATCTCTGTTTACAGTTGGCTGCTCTGATGTGTACCCATTCTGGCACATTTCCCCACTGGCAGAACACACACACACACACCACACCTCATTACTAAGCATCAGGGACCATCTGTATACACTCACAGAGACACCTCTTTAAAATTTCTGCCAAACACACACATCATCATCACCAACGTCATCGTCTACAGTGATGCCTGCCGATGCCAAGCATTAAGCAGTAATGGGCCCAGGTCTTTCAAGGAAGCACTAGTCTCCTTCCCAGTCCTGGATCTTCTCCCCAGCTTCTAGCAAACAAGGCTAAGGACACGCTGAGCACTTAGCTGTGAGTCAGGGTTGAATCAGGCTAACTGACGGAAGTATCCTAACATGAGAAGAGAGTGTTTACGTATGCCCATCCAGACTTGTCACAGCAGCCGGACAAAAATCCCAACAACTGCTCTATGCATTAGAGCCCAGAGGGAAGCTGTCTGTGTGTCTGTCTGAATGAATAAATGGAGCTGGCACTGTCCAACAGGCTGTATTTCACTGAGTGTGTTTTTGTATTTGGAAACAGTATGTATCTATTTCATACTATAAAATAGTATCAGCCATTGGATCGACTGGAAAACTTCCAGCTACCTATATGAGTAAAGGATGAACAAGAACACTAGGTGTGTGTGTGTGTGTGTGTGTGTGTGTGTGTGTGTGTGTGTGTGTGTGTGTGTGTGTGTGTGTGTGTGTGTGTGTGTGTGTGTGTGTGTGTGTGTGTGTGTGTGTGTGTGTGTGTGTGTGTGTGTGCCTGGGCACTTGTCTGTGTGTGGAGGATCACTAACCAGCCGCAGGCGGGGGACTTGATGAGTTCAGACACACCGAACGACATTGAGCCCATGAAGTCGTTCCTGGTGGTGCGGTCCCAGTCCCACACCTCTATAGACAGACGACGGTCCTTATCCATTACCTTCAGCTTACTGGGGGGACACAGAGTGGGAATGTAAACACACAGGCACACATGCCATGAACACACACGGTGCACTCAAAGACACACACCCATACACTCACAAGCTGAAAGACTCATTCCAGGTGGGGTTGAGTGAGGAGCGTATCGTCCTGGTCTTCTGTTTGGTCTCGTTCTTGGGGTCAGGGATGAGCTTGAGCTTCACGTAGGGGTCAGACAGACCGTTAGGGTCCATGGGGATCAGGT